>NC_140288.1:5144521-5239521 GCF_964030765.1 Micromesistius poutassou | reverse complement strand
TAATATGACGTTGACATGAAGTGATGTCACTGGACTGTGATGTCACTGTGTCGTGATGTCAAAGCACTTATAATATATAGGAAACTGTATAGACTTATATATATTGCCCTATTAGTAAATAGCTTGCATTAGCAAATCACCTGATTAGAATATGGCTTTACACCATTTAACCTAATGTACTTAGGCTTGTTTGCCTGTTCATATATTTCTATTAGTTTCCAATATCCAATATCCAATAGGAAAGTTCTGTAAATAAAAAAAAATGTCTGTGTGTTCCACTGCATAAGCCCAATTTGTAGACTGAAGATTCAAGAGAGCATTATATGCCTGTTTAAAAATAAGAAATAAGAATGTCTGCCGACTTATCAGAGCAAAGTGTGCTAAAACTAATATTGTTTAATCATGGTTTATTAGGATTTATTCAATAACAATAAAAGGTTAGTCAGCAGAATAGCAGTTCATTTATTATGCCACCCATTATACAAAAATATTCAGTGTGTGTGTGTGTGTGTGTGTGTGTGTGTGTGTGTGTGTGTGTGTGTGTGTGTGTGTGTGTGTGTGTGTGTGTGTGTCTTTATTTGTGTATAAAATTGCAACCATTTAGTTGGGGTGGCTAACTGGTCTCTTACAGGATCTGATCTTGTGGAACAGGCCCTGAGAATCCTTGCTTGGAGGTGATTGGCTGCAGAGTGACTCCCTCTCTCCAGGAAGAGTAAACAGAATGAGTGATGAGGATGAACATAAAGACCAAGGACCTGGAGCCGTTAGGATGAATATGGCTGACTAGTTCAACACCAAACTATCTCACTTTATAGAACACAGAAGACACATTGAGGATTTGACAGGTGCTGAAAACAAGAAAGAAATGTTCCAGGAATAAACCCTGAAATCGAACCCAGTGACTTTTGGTTGGGACTCACACATCTGACACACATCTTATGGTCTGCAATGGTTTTATGGACTGCACATTTCTGGTAATCTGATAGTGTAGTATCTGGTTATTTGATGTAATCTATATCTTGTAATATGATGGTCTAATATGACATCCAGTACCATGATATATGGCGATCAAATGGTAATATAAAAGTAATTTGATGGTTAATAATGGACGTCTGTTTGGAATTAGATTTAAAGGGATACGCCAAGAAATCTGTGAATTGGTGTTTCATCATTGTGTGTTCAGTCGGGGAGTTTGCTGGGTTAGCAGTTTCCATTGACCTGCAGAGTTAAAGTAGCCTATAGCTTTTGGTGCTGTGTGGGGATTACACTTTTAATTGCGTTCTATATGTAACCAGGTTAAAATTAGGGTTTTGATTATTCATGATAATATATAAATAACTTTACCAAAGAGTTGAGTTTTTCATAATGTAAATGTTATTTGATATTGTGTATCGTGATTTATATGTTGTATATATCCGTTGTTTATTTACCTGTAATATGGCCATACAGCCAGGAGGGGGCGTGATGAGAGCATTGGGGGTGGATGGGGAACGGGGGAAAGGGTGAGAGGTCAGGACAACGCGCGGGAGTTCAGGAATGGAAAGGAGGGAGAGTTTTTCAGCTTAAGTTTGATGACATATCAGCTTTTCAGTTTTAAGGTTGTGGTTCATCCAGTGAAGTTCAACTCGGACTTCACTAGCGTCACCAGTACGAACTAGATGAATGAGCAGCAGCTAGTTAGCGCGACTAGCTGAAGAGCAGCCGGTTGGGTAACGCAGCCAGCGACGCTGCTAACGCTACGACCATCTTCCGCTGACCGGACAGAGCCGTCCACGAGGGTTTCGTTCGCCTTCCTCTGGCCAAGAGGAACCAGGCAGCAAGCCAAGGAGGAGTGCCGTCGTCTTTGCCGTTGGATTTCGCGGACTTTCCATGGATGGGCGTTTTCCCCGGACATGACGGACGTCACTCACCATTCACCTGGACGTGAGTAAGATCTTCTTTCGCTCGTAGGAGTGAAGAGGATTAAAACGCTTCATCGACAGGCCTGCAACGGGGGGGGCGCCTTAGGTTAGTGCTATTAGTATTTGTGTATGTGTTGTGTGATCTAACTTACTCTAAAATGAGTAAACATTTAAATACAAACCTTTTGGTTTGTTTGCAGTGTTGATGTCGCTGTATGTTTAATAGTGTTATTCGTATTTAAGGGTGCTGTTTACATTTTAATCAATTAATATAGGGACTCCAGACTATTAATAAAAGTATACATGTTGGGTTAAAGAACCTAGGGCCCTGCCCTCTATAAACCAGTGGTAAAAGGGCCTACACATAGATGTCTAGTCTTCAAAATGAGTAATGCCAAGAACAACACAACAAGATCCTTGTCTACAAGGACACACAGCACACAGATCATTATGCACTATTTCCGACACTACTACTTTCCATTATCAGTAGCTTCTTGCTGGGTAGTCAGGTAAATCACAGGTAGCCTAATAATAACAGTGCCTGTAATAAGCCACGGTTAATCACAGGCCGTTTTTTCCTTGTCTGAGCATTTGATTTATTGATTGCTGTCGGGGGTGTAAAAATAATTTCCAGAAACATGAAAAAGAAGCTTCCAAAATAAACAACCTACCCCAGCTTTAATCTGATGTATGAACGGGGGGGGGGGGGGGGGGGACAGGTGGGGGACAGGTCAGACACTCTGACGAGGGGGGTCTCATCACCCGTTACCACGGTAACGTCACAGTTTACAACGTTGACGTCTGCTCATCGATCACGCCATCGGAGCTATTCTGAGTGTTTTTTAATGGGAGGTATCCGGTATCAGGTATCCTCTCGTTGTAATCTCCTGGTCTGACGTATGAGGGGGTGCTGGGAGGATGGATGGGGCTGAGCATAGACGGGCCGTGGGGGGGGGGGGGGCTCCTCATTACTCTGTTATGGTGGCAGATGTCTCCTTCCGACGCCTCGGGGGTGAATGAATGAGTGTGGCGGACATCTGGAGCGACAGCGGCCGGCCGCGGGCGCGTTTATCTGGGAACGGGCACAGGTGGCGCCGCGAGATGGGCCTCGCCACGGATAAACACTCCTCATTGGTCTGACAGGCGTGATGGAGGGGTGTCTCGGCGGGGTCACGGGGGGGGCGTGCAAACATCGGGACGTCGGGGAAGGCGGGATGGAGAGGGCAGATGCACGGACGAACGGGTGGATGGAAGGACGAGAGTTGAGGTTCCCCGGACAACAGGAAACATTGAGACAGAAATTGACTTTTTATCTTGACGCTTCATTTCCGCCGAAACTGACGCCTGTTTGTTTGGGTGTTCTTATGTCAAGGGGGGGGTCGGGTGGGGGGGGGTTGTGACATCAGCGTTTGATAGGTACGACGTCGGTAACACCGTCAAAAGCCTTCTGCCGTCCCAAGTCCAGCCAAATTAGAACATTGGTTAAAGGTGACATATTATACCACCAGGTGTGAGTGTGATTAGCCGTTACAAGCCGTTTTGAAAATCTGCCTTCTGACATCAAAAGTGGGCATGTCCACCTAGATGTGTGACGGATAGATGAGCAACGTTCGCTTCGGTCCACTGGGTAGGCTGGTGGACTGATCCATCCAGCACACATCTAGGTGGACACGCCCACTTGTGATGTCGGAAGAGGCCGATTTTCAAAACGGCTTGCAATGGCTAATCACACTTTTACAGAAGAATTGTGTAAAAAGCAGAGATTAGATTAGATTTAGATATATTTGATAGTTTCTGAATGTAATCCGAACAATACAGTCCAAACAAATTCCTCCAGCCTGGCTGTGTGGTCATTAAAATAATCAATCAATCACAATCCAAACTACACAACCTAAACTCACTAAACACACCTACCGGTCAACAAAAATGCCCAGTCTCCATCGTGGACTGACAGGCTGACGGAGACTAGCAGGATGTCTGGTGGAAAGCGACACAGGGACATAAACCCTGGCCTCAACGCCCGGGGAGATAAGGACACACCTGGGAGGAGAGGGGCGGGTACAGTGTGTTCACCGTACCGTTTAACGGCACAGTAACACTGGCTCCACCTAACAACCAGCCTGTAAACACCGTGGCGCCACCATCGGTTTTACCTTTCACGGCTTCACCCCGAGGGTTTTATGAGGTGGTTCACATCTGACTTTCATCCGGACAGCATACAAACCCGTGTCATCGGATGTTTTTACGAGACTCCTTTCATTGGCTCTTTAGGAAGCAGAAAGAGTCAGTTCATCTTGTACTTTGTAGTTAATATCATGATACCAGTGGCCAAGAGTGTGTGACGCCTTGCCGGAAGGCACCGGGATCAATCCCCAACGTCCACAGTCCACCTGTAGGCATCTCGGAGCGGGTAGGGACCCTATCCCGTACCTGCCCGATAATGACATGGTTCTACATTCACTGTCAGCCCCATTGGATATAATGGCTAAATGACTCTTCAATAAAGGTGTTATTGAAGAGAGATGGACCGTTGATACAGATAATAACGTTCCAGTCCAGAGAAGCTTAACAAATGGTGTTTTAGTTCCCATTCAGAGGTCCTCAAACTCTGCAGTCTGTAAATGAGTTAAGGTTCTGGAACAATCTGGAGGAAGAAGGACACAATGAGAAGGCCTCAGATGGCCTCTCTGTCCTCAAATAAGACTAAAATGTACTGTGTGTGTTTGTGGGTGTATGTGGGTTTAGAGAGACAAAGAGTATGTGTATATTTGCTTTTGAGAGAAGGATCGAGTTTTTGTGTGTGCATGTGTTTGAGAGAGAGTGTGTGTGTGCGTGTGTTTTGTATGCAAATGTGCATTATGTCTTGGGTAGGATAGGAGATTCGGTGGTGGACAAAAGCACAAAACAATTGGATTCAGAAACGGCATATCTAATGAAAAAAAAGATGACATCAGGATGAAAAGCCTGGAGTAAAAATGCATATCAGTAAGACAATCTATCTCTCTTCATTTATTTATTCATTCATTCAATAACAGCTCGAACACACACGTAGATTACAGCATTAATATTGCAGCCAGAACTCGAACTGCCATATCCCAATTTTCTTTACCCAATTCATGCCTCCTGCTGTTTTATTATGTGCATCACATTGTGTGCACACATCGTCTTTTTGTTGATCATTTTCCAGGAATATTGTATGTTTCATTAAAGAGAACTATGAGAACTAAAGAGAACTATGAAGTGGAATCATACCCATGAAGCTGGGCCAATATTGGGCCATGTGACCGAGACCACACCCACATACTGAGACCACACCCACATATGTACACCACGCCCACACCCTGAGACCACACCCACATCCTACTTCTAGAGATCTTTATCTCATCTCCATCCTAGGCGGAGGTGTGACTCCCAGCCAAAAGGCACTGGGTTTGATTTCAGGGTTTATTCCTGGAACATTTCTTTCTAGTTTTCAGCACCTGTCAAATCCTCAATGTATCTTCTGTGTTCTATAAAGTGATATAGTTTGGTGTTGAAACTAGTCAGCCATGTTCATCCTAACAGCTCCAGGTCCTTGGTATTTATGTTCATCCTCATCACTCACTCTTTCTGTAAACTCTTCCTGGAGGGAGTGAGTCACTCATACCACATAATCATCTCCAAGCAGGGTTTTTCTCAGTGCCTCCACAACGTGATAGCTGCAGTCGATTCACACACCTTTTCCTCAGCTCCCCAGAAACCTGAGAAAACCCTTTGCATGCCGATCCATTCTAAGTCAATAAAAAGTGTATGTTGACACTTAACAGTCTTTTTTTGTATTTTTCCATTTCCCATTGCGGCAAGGAATGTAACATTGTGCCGGAGAGCTGGAGGTCAGTAGATATAGACACAGACCTGTTCCAGCCACGGCGGCCGGGATTGAGGAAGCCACCGCTGATTATCAACCCTCTTGACTCCAATCCCATCCCCCGTTTGAAGTGTGAGACCCATCTCTTCACCCTGCCCTGTGCCTGTTCTCCGCCCGTTGCAGGTGTCCAGCCTTGATACTGCCTCAGGACAATCAGCCGGAGATAAAATGAACTATTACCAGTGTTTTGATTGAAGTGTCAAGCTCCCCAGCCGTCTTTCTTGGACAGGCTCCACTGGAGTGGTGGTGGTGGTGGGGTTGTCGTTTTTTTTTTACTGCATTTTTTACTTATTGTTGCACTATGGGAGACTGATGCAACATGCTATGCTATGCTCCATTCTGCCTGTCTTCTTCTACATATTCACTCACTGAACTCACTGAACCCACTGTGAGGACGATACAACTGCTCTTGCTTCCACAGTCCTAGCTGAGCGGAAACTCAAGAGTTGCCGTTTATAGCTACAATCGTTTTAATGAATGTTTTGTTGCCATGGCTTTTTGAATGGCAATTCAAAGGCAGTTGATGGTCATGTTGAGTCGCCTCATCGGGTTCTCCTGAGTGACATGGGGTCCATATATACTATTTATTCACACTTTTTAATCTGCAGTCTAAAGAGAAAAATCGGTATAATAAATGAACACAGTGTGAGGGAAGGAGACAACATGATCCAACTGAAGAAACCGACAGATCTTCAAGAGAAACCAACGCCAGTGCGGCCTCCGTTCATTTAGGAGTCACGCCTGAACGGATCAACACAAGTCCTTCGGCCTGTGAGCATAACACTGCAATGCTCCGAGGCCCGGTGTCCAGAACCTCGCCCTGGCTGCGCTCCCGCAGTATGCTGCCTATTGTTGTGGATCATTAAGCCCCTGCAGGTAGTTATTCTCATCCCCATCAAAAAGATGAACGGAATAATTCTACCTCGCTATGAGTCGTCTGGATGCCTTCAACCAGCGGTGCATTCCGCTTTAATGCGGGGAGACGGATACAGTTTAGTTTCGGCTTCCAACAGAGTGGAAAATGAATGCCCTCCTTCAAATCAGTCGGAAGGAGGAGGGCTATATAAGTATATATATATATTTATATATAGAGGGATATATGTATTCCATCTCAGCAGGGTGCCTCCTTCGAAGAATAAGTACTGGTAACTTCAGCACAGTTCTCCTCCTGTTCCTTCGTCTGCCTCCTCCATCCTACCCCAGCAACAAGACAGGTCCATCCGTCTCTTTTTCCCCTCGGACCCACCAATCCCATCGCCGTCCATAAACTCCCCAGTAAATATGGACTCGGCGCCCCCCCTCTGAGATGCCGGAGGATTGATTTTTCACTATCTGTGAAGCTGTGTGTAGCCACCGCCGCCTGCTCCGCGCTACCAAGCTGAGCGGTTCGCGGCAGGCCCTATTACGTGATTTATCCGCTGTACTGTACATGCTAATGAATGACGCACGCCCACTCCTGAGAAGCGTTTAGACTCGCTAGCTCAACTTTGCAACACGCTCGTTAAATCGCCTTCCGTGAGACCAAAAGTGGGGGCTGTGAACTCCGTCAAGCGATTTTTTTTTTTTTTAATGCATGTGCTAAACGCAACGCTATGATATTAGCTAATGCAAGAAGGGTTGGGGGGGGGGGGGGGGAGTTATTGGTTATTGACAGGCAGCAATAAACAATTTCTGATGGGCTGTATTCCAAAGAATTGTGTGCTCCAAAGTGTCCTTTAACTGTATTCTGTATCCCCCCCCCCCCCCCCCCCCGTGTCCACAGAAGTGCAGCCCTGTGTGTTCCCACCAGGCCCAGCGCACTCCCCAAGGTTAATTGTATGTGACAGCGATAATTCCCCCGCACTTTTCCACTCACTTCTGAGTGTGTGCATGGGGAAGCGCATTCATTAGCATGTTATTACGCATGTGTCACACACACACACACACACACACACACACACACACACACACACACACACACACACACACACACACACACACACACACACACATACATTTTGAATAGTATCTTGGTAAACATAGCCAGTAAAGGCTTTGAAGCATTGACATAATTCATTTCTATAGTATGATTTTCAAATTAAAACCGCTGTATAGATTGAGAGATAAGACATCTCTCCTTACAATACAGACACTTATATGTTTGTCATGGGTGTCTTGTGGTTCATTTTCTCCTTTGTTAGCTGGAGACATGGAGGTTGCGTCCGATGAGCAGAGATTTCTAACGATTGCGATTAGCCAATCAGTGGTCTGTGGTAGCACTGGCTTCTCTTTGATCACTAAGGCTTTAAATGTCCCCAAGGCTTTGCTCATGACTTGGATAAGGGTAACAGACATAGCGAAGGGAATCCAAAGTCAATGAAAAAAAGAGGAGAGAATGCATGCTAACCCAAGTTTTTTTGTTTTACAACATCCAAAATATCCCAAAAAAGACAGTTTCATCCAACTTTTATCCAAAGCGATGTCATTAGTAGCAGGCAGAGGTGTGACATTTAGCTCAAACAAACAGCTTAGGCTGTCGACATTGGTGATCGAACCCAGAACCTTTCGGCGGGGAGGCTAACACGCACAAGCACTAAACCATCCTGACCTTTAAACCAAGTTCCTTTTATTTAAATAGCATGCACTCACATGGAGTAATGGAGGCTCCAATGATTGTGGGTGTGTAGCCTCGCAGGGCGTAGACCCAGGAAGTGCCTTAAACCAGCGAGTTCACTGCAGGCCATGGCGCTGAGCACAGCTGCATCCTCTCGGAGCCCAGATGCTTGTTAAATGCCAGGAACCTTCAGGGGAAACTGCTTAGAGCCTGTTCAAACGGGAGGAAACTCAGTCTGAAATGGGCGATGTCTGTGTGTACGTATCGTCAATCTGAATGTCTCAAGGTATGATTTTATAGATTATGCAACATAGACTTGCTGTGTATATGTGTTGAACTGAGCTGTTCTGTCTGTGAATACTTGAATACGTTTTTCTTCACTGTACAAGAAAACTAAGCAAAAGAACATTAAAAAATATAAAACACAATTACATAATGGAGAGAAAAGTAGAATATCCTTACATCGAAGAATATAAATTATTTAAAATTATTTCAGAACTATTGTCAAGCAGGAGCATATAACTTATTTCCCATTTGAGCCCATTTCCAACCGAGACATTAAACGCAGGAGGGTTAGCCAGCCTAACAGAGCCCATAAAGCTAATGGTGCTAGCATGGATCCGAACCCATGGAGTTCGGCAGCTATTAAACAACACAGTCCATCACACCGCCCGCAAGACGCACTTCCGTGTGTGCTGGTCCACGCGAGATTAGCAATCCCCAGACACCGTGTGATATTTAACGAAAATAACCTTTAAAGGAAAAAACAGATATCCATATTTTTTATTCTCTATCAAGTGTCGGTTTGAATTAATTCCTCGCCGAGGTTTTGAATTATACATCAATCACTTCATGGTACAATAGGGGGAGATGAAACCGCTCTCTGGATCTAACATACGCATACACATCCTATATCACTCGCCCCCTCCCACTGCGTGCCCGCGGCTTTCTAAATCTCCGGGCTCGGCGGTGGCGGCATGATCCACGGCCTAAATACGCACGCAGGAGGCTGCTTTTAATGGAAGTCCATTTCATTAAATCCCACGGCCATGTGCCATAGCAGGCACCACAGCTCAAACCTGCGAGGCACAATTACATTTTCGGCCATCATTTCTTTAAGGAAATTGTTTTTTAATAAGATTTCAAGGAATATCCGATAAATCCAACACATAAAAGATGCAATAAAGATGGGAACACACCACTCAGAGAGCGAAGAATAATTAGTTTACCAGATACTCACCCACGCTAGCCCGGGAAGGTGGGAGGAAAGGGGTCGTGCTGTAACCCCGCCCCGCCATGGACCACGCCGCTTCTCGGGGGGGGGGGGGGGGGGTCTTTTTATTAAAAAAAAAAAAAAACTTTTTTTGGATTTCTTTTTAAGCAATGCAGGAGGGAGACAATAGATAAAACCATATAACAAGAATACAATTATCATGCACAAGTGCAGAGCGTCTAACCGGCAAACGATAAGTCGCTGGCATAAAGACGACAATCATTTAGAAAGATGTTTTGTGAGTCGTGAGTTTCATTACGATGTGCTTGTGTTGTGAGCAGTGCAGCCTTGGAGAATCTATTAGTGCTGTCTAACTACAGAGGATCCAACTTTTTAGAGGGTGAATTCAATCAATCATATCAAACCGAACTAATGAGAGGTTCATACTTAAAGACCACAACCTGCTTTTATTGACATGGACTTGCATGTCCACCATGCTTTTAAATGACCACCTACTTAGTTGAAAACAATGTTCAAGGGCTTGAGAGGAAATATGCTAGGTATGCCAACAAAAAAACAAACATTTACACGTTTAGCTGACACTTTTATCCAAAGGGACTTGAACCATTCCTACACACATTCACGGCGGAGTCAATCATGCGAGGCGACAGACAGCTCGTCGGGAGCGGTTACGGTGAGGTGTCTCGCTCAGGGACACCTCAACACTCGGTTAGGAGGAGCCAGGGATCGAACTAGCAACCTTCAGGTTACAAGTCAACCCGCTCCACCTGAGCTAAGCCAATCCCCCATCATATATACCAAGTTAGCAGGGAACTATGTTATGGGAAACTAAGTAAGCATGAAACTAACTTAACTAATAGCTTTTGTTTTGTACATTTGTGCTGCGTCCCCCTTCCCCTCCCACCTCCTCCAGCAATATATTCTGCTCTTAGGACTAAAGAGATCTATTAAAGCGTGTCCCTCTTTCATTCGTTATTATTCTATAATTGAAATGACATTTTAATAAAGTGAAAGAGGATGCATTATATCAGCACATCGTGTGTTTTAGTGTGTGTGTGTGTGTGTGTGTGTGTGTGTGTGTGTGTGTGTGTGTGTGTGTGTGTGTGTGTGTGTGTGTGTGTGTGTGTGTGTGTGTGTGTGTGTGTGTGTGTGTGTGTGTGTGTGTGTGTGATGTCAGGATAGCAGGAAATTGCTTTCTGTGTTCTCCATCAACTCAAAGTCTCTTCCTGACTCATTAAAGGCGGTGTCTTCTGCCCTGCAGCGCAGAACGCCATGGGCCTGTGAACCGTCTCCTCCGTTGTTTTAACAAGACGTTCCTCTGCCCTGGGTGTGACCCGGGACAGAGGGGTTAGCGCCGGTACCCCCCGGGCCCTGGGGGTCCTTATCCACCTGCTGCGGTGATTACTAATTCACAGACTACTGCATTAACATTAACCACTGCATTAACAGTGACGACCTCACTGCATTAACAGTGACGACCGCGGTGGCATCACTGCATTAACAGTGACCACCTCACTGCATTAACAGTGACCACCGCGGTGGCATCACTGTATTAACATCTGCATCAAAAGAAGTGCATCAGTGATGACGTAATCAACAACTACTACTGCATTAACAACTGCATTGTTAACAATTAAAACCACTGCCTCGTCAATTGAAACTGCTGCATCAACATCAATTTAAACTACTGCATTATCCATAACAACCACCAACCAACTGGGATAACATCCTCACAATGAGTTAGGTCTTAGGACTAAATCCAAATTGGTGTGGTTGCAAATCCAAGGTGACAGCTTTGCGACATGAGATAAGACTACTGGGTAAACTACTGCTGACCAGTTCGCAGAAAGGCATTAAATGCTCATTCATGTCACTTCCACGCCTAAGAAAACACTTCAAGTCCCACGCCATTCTCAGTATGTCATCAGTATACCAAAGAAACCTCCACACCGCTGTGAGTTAATACAATTAAATCAGAAACCCACTTAATAATCTCCTGTGGTATCTCGGGCCGAGCCCCCACTCGTTAATGTCTACTTAAAAACCCATTAAAACTTCTAATGCTTCCCACGCACTCAAAACGCTCAAAGCACTTGATGCAGACTGTGGAATAAAAGAGGGAATAGACTCGCTGGGAGCGCACAGAGAGCCAATCCCGGACAAAAAAAGCGTGAATCCGTCAGCGGATGCACATGATTCAGTTGGAGGTCTCAGCCTCACGTAAGGGGGCAAGAGTTAAACACACACTTCAAAGGCTCCTGGACCAGAAAATAAAAGAGATGGATTCTAAACTCGGGGCAATTAGAGGCTTGTTTACTTCTCTATCTAATAAATGTCAATTGGTGTTTTTAATGGTTTGGGAGCGTGTTTCAGACGCTGCGGGTAACCGAGAGAGAACCATTATTCCTGGGGAGGGAATGCGATAATGGGAAATGGGAAACTAAACATGATTTCTAATTATTAAACCAGATATCAAGATAAAGACATGCATTCATTTTCCATTTTAATCAGTTAATATGCAAAGCAGCACAGTAAATAGCTGCGTTTGTTATGAGCTTACCCAATGGTACGTAACTGACTAAATTACCGCACCACCCACAGGGGCTTCTCAAAAGTGGTGTCTCAAAATACCTGTTCTTAAGAAGATATCATAAACCATACTTCATAGAACAATATGCCCCAACCGATGGCTTTCTGGCTGAGTTTGCTGGTCGTGTGTGTCTATACAAATTCAATCTCAGCACGCGGCGTGGTGAATTTACATCATCTAAAATGTTACAAAATACTCTGTGACGATTTACATAAATCTCATATGTTAATTCCACGTGTAAAGAACTGCAACCTTCTTAATTCCAATTTCTAAAAAGGGGATATACACTAAAGTGGGTTGTTTCTTCTCGGCAGGGTTTTGTTCAATTGGTCTTAAGATCGATGTTCTTGTAACGCTCGGGGCAGAATAGTCTGGTGGTTGTAATGTTTGACTCGTAGCCCCGGGGGTTTCAAAGCCCAATGTCCACAGTCTACCTGTAGGCCAAATGTAAAAGATTCACAAATCATGTCCAATGCAGCATTCTCTCCTGTTCTGCATTGACCGATTGGGCTGACGGAGCCGTCCAAACCGCTCACGCCCAGCGCCGTTCAGACGAGAACGACTTCTGGAATACCGCTGACTTCTGCTCTGCTCTGGTCTGTTGAAACGGAGCGTGCCCGGGTTCCTTGCTTTCCAGAGATGACAGATGTCCGCGAGTAAAACAGGATATTAGGATACAGGAACAGGATGTTAGGCCGCCGCCGTTTCCCCCTCGGGGCTCGGCGGACGTGTATTGATCCGACTGGGTTTCATTTGCAGCCGCTTGGTTATGCACGCCCGCACGCACGCTTACCACACACGCACGCACACACACACACACACACACACACACACACACACACACACACACACACACACACACACACACACACACACACACACCTGCTGTCATCACGGGGAGAAGCCGGGGGAAAAAAGGTTGTCTGTTTCAGAGAAAATAAGCTGTCACGGTGAGAAAGTCAATTTCCATTCCGTGTTGTTTGTAATGAGTCCTGCAAGACCGCTTTAGACTTTCCCTCGCACATCGCAGAAAACTGTTTGACTGAAGTCTCAATAAATGACGATGCTGTGAGTCAATATAAACAGAAGTAGAGGAAAAGACGTCCGGCCTCCCACGTCTATGGCCTCTGTCTGTAGAGGATTTACAGTCCAATGGTTAAAGACACAAGACATGTTTCATTCAGACATCTCTTCATTTCAAAGCAAACAGGGAAGCTTTTGTGTCAACCAATAAAAATAAATTTTATTTAATTTAATTTTTTATTCAGGCAAGGCTCTCTTTTACAATGACGGCCTGATTACAATGTACAAATAAAAACAGAAATACAAATGTACAATAGATATAAAAAGTAGGTCAAACCACCAGAACAACATTTCACTGCATATAAATAATACAATACAATGTATTCACGTGAAAAAAACACTAATTGAAATCTTAACAAATGATTATTCTGAACGACCTACTGTATTGTATTTACCAGCATTGCATTGACCACTGCTTTGCGGCTGTGAAAGGTCATTGATCATCGGTGAGTCTCAGGATACCAATAGCGTTTGCAAACCTCTAGGGGGGTATTCCATCAACCAAGCTAAACCTAAAGCCGGGCTTATTTTGCTAAGCCTGGCTTCTTTCAGCTAGAGTTGCGTTCCATTAATGTGGCTTAAGGGAATCTCCGCTAAGTAACCATGGCAACTTATCCGACCAAACAACCATCAAGCTAAACATAAAGCCGGGCGTCTTTCAGCTAGAGTTGCGTTCCATGAACGTCACTTAAGGGAATTTCCGCTAAGTAACCATAGCAATTTATCCGACCAAACTAACCTGGTCGGGAGCAGGTTAACTGTCAGGCTAACTTGAGCGGTGTTTCAGAGAAATCCATCTGTCAGCAACAATTGTACCATCAGAAGGTTCCGCCAAACCTAGTCCTCACAATTTTGTCATAAATGTACATATATGAAGTACGAACAGCGTATATTTTCACTAAGGGTCTAAGATTAAATGACGCAAATGAAATTATTCAATGAATTGCTATCTATTATTACTGTGGCTATTTTTTCAACACATTTTTACACAAATCTATGTATTATCGCGTCATCAGTAATCAGCGGCTGGGTGAATGGTCTATCACCTGCCCTGTGATACGGGCGACCTGAGTTCGCGTCTAGACTAATGCGTAGTATTCTTGGCGTTGGCTTCATTTTGTAATTCCCTTTATTAATTTTATTAATTCCCCTGGCATGAAAAGTTATTTGATTTCTCTAGTAATCCTTCCTATATTACTATTACTTCCCAGCAAACATTTCGACGTCAATTAGACGTCTAATCGACGTTGGTCATGGAGGTCGAAACGACGTCGATTTGAGGGGCTGATATGAAAGTTTTTCGACGTCTCATAGACGACATCAATCCACGTCGTCTCGACGTTGTATAGACGACATTTCAACCTACATGAAATTTACTTTTAAGCCAATACACTAAATACCCACTTAATTATGAAAAAAAAATAGTATTAAGCTACATTTCAGTTACCTTGTAGTGTGCCCCAATTTACGGTTTTCAGTATAGCTACCCACTGAACCTATAACAAGCAGTTCTTGTGCTGCATGTAGATAATTAAACATTTCTCAATCTGTTGTAAACATATTTACCTCAAACCGTGTGGTCAACAAGTCCAATAGACGTCGAGTCGCAACGTGACTTTATTTCGACCCTTTGCCGACATGATGTATAGATAGAACCAAATGTAGCCTATAGAGCATTTGGTCATATCAAAAGGACAGCAATATTTGGCTACATCTATAATATTTTGTTTAATTATGCATACTCTTATCAATAAATCATGAATACATGTCCTATTAATCTTCAACAAAAGACAGATTTCAGGGTATAAAGTGCACTGCATCAAAAACATTTTATTTATACCCAAGTAGGCCTACATCTTCTTTAAACAACAAAATGAAAACTTATTGGGACCAAAATCCCATCCCCCCAGTCCTTGCAGGTGCATGTTTCAGGTGTCAACTCATGGCTGCTTCGATTTATGTATCTGTGGCCTTGGGATTCCATCTCTTCACAGCAGCTGGAAAGAAAACACCAGTACAAGGTTTGGTGAGAGTGAGAAGTTTGACTGGCCAAAAAACACAAGTGTATGGCTCAGTGGACGAAGACTGCCTCACCATCCAGCGCCCCAGCCTCAAGGGCTACCTGTGGCTACATCCAGTCCATTTAGCTCGCTACATCGGACGCTATCACCCCTCTCGCTATGAATAATGAGAAGAATGGGTCCTAAAATTGACTAACAGTTCACAGGAGTAATGCACGGGGAAAGGGCTTTGCCACCCGTGTTTTATGTTCAAGAACACACAGCCACCGTTAGCCCCGAAACGGGACGCTGCTGCTCCCCAGCTGGGAGGCAGCAGCGTCCCGTTTCAGGGCTAAGCTAACGTTAGCCTGCTAGCTTCCCGCTCCCAGTTCGTATGTAACGTTACAAATACGAAAACCCGCTATCCATGAGAATACACCATGTAGCCTCAAATTCAACAGTTTAGCATGCAAATAATAAAAGGGTAATGTCTCTACAAATACAGTTGCATTTTAAATTGCAGTGTCTTTTCGAAACTCACCTGCAGCTCTTGCATGCTGCCGAACTTGACGGCGAACTGATATCACCTGCGCATGCGTTGGAGGGATTACGTGTTGGTGCGCAAGGAAAAATAGTTCCTCAATGGAACTTGAGTAAATGCTGGAATAAAACATTTTAGCACCTATATTGGCCATATACATGATAGCATATTGCGTTTGGAATAATAACACTTTTCAATAATACTATTAATGTGTAAACATTACCGTTCACACTAATGTTACAAAGTTACATCGTTGTTAAGTTAAATAGCGATATAAACAGTGTTTATTCAGTTACACAACGGTCAAACAAGCTTTCCTCGAAATCACCATTTCCGTAGCGGCATATATGTTTTCATGTCGGCAAATGGTCGAAATAAAGTCACGTTGTGACCCGGCGTATTTTAGACTTGTTGAATGCATAAATGTTTGCTGGGAGTGTTTATTCGGTTACACCACTCTAAAATAAATCTTCCTTTAAATCACCATTCCTCTAATGATAATGTTTTCATGTCGAAATGAAGTCACGTCGTGACTCGACGTCGACTGGACTTGTTCGCTTCGACGCAGGTCGAGAAAATGTTTGCTGGGTTGTGTGGGGTTAGAACCCCGGTCGACTGGGTGCAAGTCCGACACGTTAACTCGAGACTATCTCCCTGCTTTTAAGTCCGTGGTCAATATTAAATTTAAATGTTACTACTTATGCATTCAACAGATCGCCGATTTTTGTGCCAGGCAGCCTCCCTGTTTCTATTAATGGTTACGGTGTTCCCTTTTTGAGTTATTATATGCGGGTACTCCTCATAGACCTCCACAAGCAGCTTCTGTTCGACGCTGGAAAAGATCCCGCTCAGTCCTTTTCGGACATTTGATCCATGATTCGACATTCACGGTTCTGGGCTGGTTACATATCTCGTGAAGCGCGTAATCCAGGATAACGTGAGCCTGGTTTGAACTAACCTGAGCAAGGCGCGGCTGAACTGCGTTGATGGAGCGGCTTAAGCCTCAAGTGGAAGTTGGAGCTAGTTCTAACCAGGCTTAATCAACTAATCGCCGCTTTCGTTAGCGACTTTGATGGAATACCCCCTAGGGCTCATAGCTGGTTGTTGTTGTTAGCGACAAAGGCTACAAACAGCCGGGATATTGACTCAGAGTGCCAATTAAATTTCCCCTCCGGAATATATCATGAGAAACAGTAAAGGAGTACTTGTGACACATATTTCCGATGGATGTCTGAGTTCCACCGCCAGCGTTTAATGAAATCACTTCCATTTGAGTCATCCGAGCACTTATGACTGGCTCACACTAGCTCTGGTACAGTGGCAGTCAGTTCTCAGTTCAAGCTTTCATTAGGGACAGAACCCTCTATGGCTGATTAAACTGAAAATGGCTCCAGGACAATAATAGTAAGTGGTCTATTTTCCTATAGGGTCTTAACTACAGGGTACAAATTATGAAAAGTGGTGGAAAACGACTGAGACTGGGCTGTCTGCTGGCTATCAGTATACATACATAGAGTTTACGTCCGTCTGTGGGTTTGACTCAGAGAAATACCATAGGAGGATCGCGTGTCCTGCCAGTAGCAGAATGTGCATCATTAGGATGGCCTTTGACATCTCTTCAAAGGTTAACTAGGAGGCACTAGAAGAACCCCACAGGTCCCATTTGCAACAATCAAATGTAATTTATGTTCCCATACATCCTTCATACGCTGTTTGACCAAACGATGATTATTGCTCAATGTCAAAATAAATATGCTTTGTGTACTGTGCTGAACAAATACGATGAGATAGTTTTAGTGTAATGTTTACACATTCAACTGTAAGCTGTATAACAGAAAATGTTTTACTTGTCACTTCGGTGTGAATGAAAACTGCTTTTTACTTTAATGCTAACTGAAAGGTTGACAGTAAATGGCCATCGGTATGTAGTATTTATTATGCAGAAAGCAAGGGACAGCCTCCTCATTTAGAAAACCATAAAACAAAGTGGAAGGCTTTATTCAGTTCATGAATTATAAACCTCTCATTGTGTTTTATCTTCTGGGCATTATGTCCACAGTTTTTTTTTTTAATATACAAAAGAACAACTGAGCTAGTCTAAAGAAGATTTTCTTTCAATCCTGATTCTGAAGATGATTGTGATTGTGATTGAAATGATTCCTTTAAGTTCTTTGTATATGTTGTTATTTATCCTTTCACAGTGACTGTCAAGGACAAGACAAGGAACCAAGATTTATTTGCAGTTCTCTTTCTCTCTCCTTTTCTAACTCTCACTGTGTGTGTGTGTGTGTGTGTGTGTGTGTGTGTGTGTGTGTGTGTGTGTGTGTGTGTGTGTGTGTGTGTGTGTGTGTGTGTGTGTGTGTGTGTGTGTGCTGCCCTGGTATCGATGAACCTTTAAAACACTTGTTAAGACTGCAGATCCAAAGTCCTCCCTGTAACCCCGCCCTTATGATATCTCATATTTAAACACACTCTGACACAACACTGAATGTGATTATGGACGATAAGCACGGTCACCAACGTCATCAGAAGCGAATTGATATTCCGATGTAACATGTCTCAACTGAAAATAGATTTTCTTTCCGGCATAGCTTCAAAAACCACCTTTGTGACATCCTTCCTCCAATGTAGAGCCACAAAAGCAAAACCACTGCCATTGAAAAGCACATAACTGCATATGAAGTCGGTTTCTGAGTAACTTTCTAGAACAGCGTTAGTTCTATGATATACACACTCGATAGAAACATCCATTACTGGGTTTTCTAAGGACGTGTGTGTGTGTGTGTGTGTGTGTGTGTGTGTGTGTGTGTGTGTGTGTGTGTGTGTGTGTGTGTGTGTGTGTGTGTGTGTGTGTGTGTGTGTGTGTGTGTGTGTGTGTGTGTGAATGTAGAAGAACTATGTGTGTGCGGAGAGGTTGAAAGCAATTTCCCACTTGATCCAATAAGAACTAACTGCAGCATTGGGAGCGCAGAGCTTTGATCAAGGCGTGTTAATAATACATGAACACGGCTGCTTCTGGATCAATTATCCCTCACAGATCACTAATCAATACCAGCAGCCCTCTGTCTGAGGGGGCGGAATCCTGCTCTTCCCTCGGAAGGTGCTGGAACTAACCGAGTCAGCTCGGGGAAACGTCGCATATGACGAATTACGTGTGCGGTGTAACGGCACGTATAATCAACTGTGATCATCGATAAAGGGATCTGGTTATTCTGGGCTGTCTGAGTCCCGGGATGATGGAGAGGCATTTGGATATTGATGATGAAGGACTGAGCGGCGTGAGGCAATGTGATGAGATGCCGGTTCCCTCTGCGATGCGCGCACAAGTTTTAAAATGGATGAGACAGAGAGAAGTTGACAGAGTAGGAGAAGGCGAATACAACGTTTTTTATGAAGCACCCGGTTAGTTTGTGTTTTGATGAACGTCAAAAGTCTAAGCCAATTGAAAAACAATATTTCATCACATAACGCTTTAAATAATGAATTGACACACCGTTTTTTTTTACTTTTGTGTGTAACTTCTGTTTGTGTTTTGGTGTGTGGTGTTACATTGCATTTCAGTACTTAGCCACTTTATAATTTACAATTTCAACTTTTATAATTCATATTGTTTCTACTGTCTATTTGTGTTTGCATTAGTACTTTGTATTTTTATTGTATTGTATTTTTATCCTGTGTTTTTCCACTGTTGCTCGGCTGTTGCAACACACAAATTTTTCCAACGGGGGATTAATAAAGTTGTATCTAATCTGATCTAATATTACAAAGAACTGAACAAAAGTGTAACCAAGAAAATAAGAACCTATCTATTTCCATCCATCTCTATTTCTATCTCTGGCGCGTTCTCTTCTCTTCCCCTCCCCATCTCTCTGTCTCTCACTGGATTTCGAAACCATATTCTTTTGTTTTCGTTTCGGTCCACTAAACACTAATTAACTCGTATTCGCAGCAATCTGATTCCTGAGAACCTGAAAGAACCAACCAGTCATCAGCTGTTTAGAGTACCATGGACCTTACAGCCATCTTGAACTGAACGCTACAATACCGTTCGGAGCCAAGATGGCCGGTTGTTTGATATCTGAGCCTCCGTTTGCTCTCCGAAACGACCTGCGGGTCAGCGGGGCCATCCCCGGCCCTCATCACCTATTCCTCCGCTGCAACTCCCAGCATCAACACTTTGGAAATCGCTGATGAGTTGTGTGTTGAATATATGCTGGAGTTGAGGGAATTGTGGAGTAAAATTCTCAAATCTAAATGCAAATTGGAAAAGCAGGCACATATATACACACACACACACACACACACACACACACACACACACACACACACACACACACAGAAAAAACGGTGTTGTCGTGTATGTGCGTATCTGGTTGTGTGTCTGTGTGGGTGTACGTAAAATGTGTATGTAAGATGGTTTTATGGTGGTGTATAAATGTTTTTTTCTGTGTGTGTGTGTGTGTGTGGGTTGTTTGAGTGTGCGCCTGAAAGTCTTTGCGTGTGTGTGTGTGTGTGCATATACTGTACGTACGTACATATGTCAGTGTGTTTGTGTATCAGGGGACCTATAGTGTGTGTGTGTGTTTGTGTGTGTGTGTGTGTGTGGCCACACGTGTCCTTACATAAGCATTCTGGTTGCAGGTGCTTCCTTTGTACTCAACTCAGTGGGAGTAAGTGTGTTGGTGGGCTGGAGAGGGCTGATAAGGTGTGTGTGTGTGTGTGTTTTTTTATCAGCAGGCTCCCAGGGACCTCCTGGGCTTGAGGCCCCCGTCATTAAAGGATCATTACTGATCACACTCCTCTAATGGAGCAGTAGGACCACTGCTGTTGACGCCCCTGCCTCCTCCCCCTCCACCTCCTCCCTCTCCTCCTCCTCCTCATTCTCCACCTCCCTCTCCCTCTCCTCCTTGTCCACCTCCCTCTCCTTCTCCACCTTCTCCTCCTCCCTCTCCTCCTTGTCCACCTCCCTCTCCTCCTCCCTCTCCTCCTTCTCCACCTCCTCCCTCTCCTCCTCCTTCTCCACCTCCCTCTCCCTCTCCTCCACCTTCTCTCACCTCCCTCTCCTCCTCCACCTCCCTCTCCACCTCCTCCCCCTCCACCTCCTCCCCCTCCTCCTCCTCCCCCTCCACCTCCTCCCTCTCCTCCTCCTCCTTCTCCACCTCCCTCTACTCCACCTCAGCTTCAAACAAAGACGTTGTAAAGTTCAAAGGAACCTTTCAACATATTCTTCTTTCTTAGCTTCTAAAACGGTTTTCATAACAACAACATTTGGAGGCCAAATAGACAGAACTTAAAGAGCAAAGAGCTAAACAAACCAAGGGGCAGAGGCTGTTTTGTTCCCAGTCTTTGCACGCTGAAATAACCTCATTATCCTCAAACAGAAATAGCAAGGTTTGGTTCTTTTTCCCACCTTATTATTATTATTATTATTATTATTATTGCAATATTCACTTTGCTCATGCCCTGCACTGTGAACAGCAGCCTCTCTCTTAAGGGTTTGTATGGCACTCAGTGGATTGTGCCGTGGATGATGATCTTTCACTCGGTCTACATTGAGAACCATTGTGGTTGGCTTGAATGGACATTAGATCATGTCCCACGAGAGCAATGGAACACGAGTTAGAATGAGGGTGTGAGATGAGAGAATAGAAAACTGGTAAAGTCAAGAGTGAGTATGTCCTTTATTTCCTAAAGTGTATAACAGTCAGGATTAGCCTGGCACATTTACACTTCTACTATTTCTACTCTTATTGTGTATAGATACACCTTCTGCTGTGACACATTTCCTATCTTGGATTAATAGCACTAGTATCTGCTCGCTACATTTCTTACTTTTCAATTATCGGATACTTTTAAGCTAATTATAATGAATCCACATATGTTAACGAGCAGGTAGGTGGTGTCTTATTTTTAAGGGTTTAGAGTTTCTGTTGTTGTGGCCTGTGGTTATGTCTTACTCTTAGAAAGTCCTTGGTTATCCACTCTGAAAGTTCTAGCTTTGTCTCTTTCCCATGGTCGTGTTTTCACATCACAATGCATGTCAGGCTCATTCAAAATGTTCTTGAATTGCCGTGGCCAACGTAACTGAATCTCAGGTGAAGCAGTAGCAAAGTCTCAACCAATAAGGAACGAAACACTCATCGTTGCCATCGGGAGGAGCCAATCACAGCGGAACACACGATCGCCACGCTCCACTCTCGTGTTTATTTGTGTTTTTATATATTATTCAGTAGCAGTGTGTGTTATTTCTTGGTTCGATTAAAGTACTTTTCTTGCTTGTTATCTTATTTATGCGATGGCAACTGCACTATTTTCAGAATCAATTTTTTTTTATAATTTGGCCTGTTAACAATTTAACGGACCAAATTTACGATTAAAGCCCGCCGCAGCACGGAGGAAATTTTAAAAAACAATAAATACGCTAATAAATAAAACGCAGATATCAAAGTCAATCTCGTAGTGGCAGTGTTGAAGTGGCATTATAAATCAGCGTGTCGTTAAACCAAAAGATATATGTACGCAGTGGTCTGTTTGGGAGAGTTTAACAGCTTTGTTATTTTGGGTCTTACTAGATAAATTCAGATTCGAGCCATTAGGCTGAATCCTCGCAGTATTTCTTAAGTTCTGTAAATAAGTCACCATTAAACTATGTCCCTCAGCTTAAAGGTTCTGGGTTTGTTCCCAAGAGTCCAAAGTCCGCCCCCTGTCCTTACCCCTACCTGCTCCTTAATTAAATGAATCCAATAAGACATTTTGGGTGATAGTGTCTGCTCAAAGCATCTAAATAGCAAAACATACAGCGAAACATTTCCACATGCAGAGCCTCGATTGGACTGGAATGTGTCGACCAACTCAACAATAGAAAATGAAAGCAGCTGTTGACACATTCCCCCTGGTAATATATAATACAACTACAATAATAACATTGCTTCGAGATTGCCTGTTGCACATATAGAGCAACGAGTGACAGTGTGGTGTGTGTGTGTGTTTGTGTGTACACAATTCAGCCCCCTTCCCCAAGGACAGCGGCAGGGAGAGGGAGGGGGGGGGGGAGGAGTATAGGAGTGTAATGATAAGCAGAGGCAGAGCGCCCAAACTCCCCTCTCATTCCCCCCAGCGGCGTCTTGGCTCTCTTCCTGGAATACCGGAGTGGTTCTGTTCACCGGGTGACGGAGTGGACATTATGATAGCAGAGGGTCCTCTCCTGGTGGGGCCCACCTATCTGCCTAATAGGATGAAGCGGTGAGAATGGATCATAAAGTCATACTTAGAGAAGGGGGGGGGGGGGGGGTTGCAAAGGATGGAGAGAGAGGGGGGGAGGGGGAGTGCAAGAAAGAGAGGTAGAGATAGACGGAGAGGTTGAGACAAAAAGAGTGAGAGACATTGGGTGACAGGGAGAGAAAGACAGAGGGGGAGAAATAGAGGGAGATACGGAGATAGAGAAAATAGAGAGAGAGACAGATAGAGGGAAAAAGAGGGGGGGAAAGTGAGGAGAAACGGGAATTTTCTGGGGAAGTGTCCTTCTCGACCTTGGGAGTTTAATTGCTGACCTTGCACATCGGCCGTGTTTCACCCACAGCTCAGGCTCTAAGCTGGGGGATGAGTGGTGCGTTTGGTCAGGGCCTTCCTGGATCTTACCTCCATGAGCACCGGCTTCTCTTTCTGTCCCTGTCTCTTAAACACAGCCAGACAGAATTTGAGATTGGATTTGTAGAGCAGTGTGGGCTTGAGGGGGATTGAGTTGTTTGACTTTCTGGGGTAAAAAATGTGTAACAGTGCTGACAATCTATATCCCCACACATATGAGATATTTGGTTTTGATTAAATATACTTTTTTTTACAACGACAAATCCAACTTCTCAAAAACTGCTACTACTAGCAATTAGAACACCTGGGCGTAATATTTAGTGTTGCTTGCAGATGCTGGTTCCAGTTAAAGACAAACTATCATGTTTCCACAATGTTTGTGTAAAGAAGTTGTTCATATTTTTTTGGTAGATTCTTCCTTAAATTATAGCAACTATATAACACTTTCCTGTGCTAGAAATAATTATAATTTTGGTCACCTAGAGTACATTTTATTTGTGTAGCCCTGAATCAGCATTTCACTCATGAAGCGCTTTACTGGCCATATATTTGGACAACCCAAACACTATGACCCCAAAATGCAAAATAAAACCTAAGAAATACGGAAGAAAGGAAGAAATCTTGAAAGGGAAAACAAATTTGGGCATCCCTTCTTCCAAGGCTTGTTAGAAATTAAATGGATGCCACAGTATAACAAGCCATAATTGAAAAAAAATAATTAAAAAATGAAATTGAGTATTGTCCATGGTGATGGCAGGCTGTCTGGTGAGCAAGCTGCTAGCCATGGGTGGGCTGGCCAGCTGTCTGGTCACGATCACAGCAACACACTAAAACAGAGACAGCATTATAGCTGGATGGGGCCCAGTGGACGAGGAACATGTAGGGAACCTGTAATCTAGTACCTGTCGGCTGCAGGGCTAGGAAGTGCTGGCTAACAGATCGATTAAGTCGTAATGAAGGCTGAGGGACAGTCCGAGAAGCCAAATGAGAGAGTAAAAAGGTGGGTTTTGAGTTTGGATATGAATTGTTCAGCAGAGTCAGCGTCCCTATTACAGTTGGCAGACTATTCCACTGATAGGGGCACTTGAGAGAGAACAGTCAGTTTTCTGCTGATTACTTTTTAACTTTTTGAATCTACAGACGGCCTGTTCTTAAAGACCGGATATGGGATATAGGGGATACTGCAATGACGCAAATATATCGACTGCATCGTACATAAGCTTGAAAAGCTAAGGCTTGAAAATGAAGGCCGCACAATTGTAACAAATGAAAGTTCCCAAGACTCATTTCTGATTTCTGAATTAAGCAAGCAAATAAATGGATAGATGATGGTTCACCAGAAAATATAGAGACAACCCGTTTGTACCAGGGGGGGATTACGGTTCAGCAAATGTTGATTCTTTGTTTGTGGTTGTTGAAACAATCAATAAGAATGCTATGGTCAATTGTGTCTTTGGCTGCACCGAGGTCAAGAACCACCAGCAGGGATCATGTATTGATGCACGTGAAGTAGAAGATTGTTAACCACTCTGGTCACAGCAGTTTCAGTAGAATAGAAAATCCAAAACGAGACTGAAAGGGTTTGATTAAGTTGTTTGTCATCACGTGATGGGCTGGGTTTGTTAGCTCAAATTCTTTCCAGAATTTAAAGGAGAACTCCTGATTTTTAACCCCATTATTGTTTTCCTGAGGGTCAACCCATATTGAGGGAAGCTAAAAACCAGACGAAAATTGATTTGACAAAGCCAGAGATCTGCACTGGCTGCCGGTGCTACGGAATAGCTATAATGCTAACCTATGGGGGCAAGCTCTTTATCCGCTTTTGGGGCTTACAAACACATTCAGAAAACCATTCCAAGACATGTAACATGAGTTGGTTCCAAACGAGACACCACGTGCTCGTTTAACTCAAACAGTGTGGCGAAACAGTATAACCTTTGCGTTATTGCATGTAAACCCTCACCGCATCCGTTCTGCTATCGGCTAGTAAGGGCTTCCTGGATATGTCTACAGGGTAATCTGAGTGTGTACATGCAATAACGCAAAGTTTATGCTGTTTAGCAATTTCCTCAAAGGAGATTGTGCTTGACTGCAGGAAGGATGCTTCAGTGGTTCCACTCTTGTAAGAAGTTCAAGATGAATAGTAAGGGAAGCTTTCATTTCTTTTCGAATTAATCGAGATTTGTGTTTGAAGAGTTCCAAGAAGTTGCTTTCCGAGAGAGAGGAGCTCATTTTCTGAGGTTGTTTTTGTGTCACAAAATTAACAGTGTCAGAGAGAAGAAAAAAAGTTTGGTTTTGTTTAAATTACATTGGAGAAGTCAGCATTTCCAAAAGTAGTTCTTATAGTTTTGTAGCTGAGCAGGCTGTCGTGCCACACAAGATCATAGACTTCAAGTGTAGTCAAACGCCCATTCTCGTCAAAGACTTCTACTGCTTCGTTTGAGGGTACGAGTGTCCTCTTCAAACCATTGCGCTGGTCTTTTTGTAGTTTGCTTCTCAATAATAAGAGGAGCAGCAAAGTCCATGACTGCGGATAAGGCAGTGTTGAAGTCATCAGAGAGACCATCCACAGGCCCCAGTGAGAGAGAGGAGCCAAGTTAACTTTCATGGCTACATTTGTTGCCGGGGCGATGCGACGGTAGCCATAAGTCGCCAAGGATAAATGCATTCAGTGGTGATATAACTCTAGGCAGTCCATTGCCATTGGTGCGCATTGCAAGATGTATCATAGAACCAAAATGTCTGTTAATACTGACAATTACAACAGTTAGATAAACAGATATTAGATATTAGATATTACAGTTGCAAAAATATAATGCAATAAAAATATACATTAAAAATACATCATACACTTTACAATTGCCTGGATATTCCCTCCAAATGGGTTTTGAACACTAAGGGTGGGTTGCACCAACGTGGTTTAACTTAATCCTGGTTTAGGGTTAATCTAGGGTTAGTAAATCTAGGTTTAAACTGGGTTTTTAATTAACCTGAGGTGCGTTGCACATCTCAATTTTAACCCTGGATTAGCTAAAAAAAAAAAAAAGAGGGTATACCTATTAAATGTCCCCAAACAGCCCCAAATGATAACCTATCTCTAACCATAGTGCTAGAACTTTTGATACTTTTTAAAATAAATGTCTCGCTATTTAATAGTAATAGGAATCCCAAATCCCAGTCAACAATCCTGTCCGCCCGCGATCCCGCACTACCCGCACCCCCCCGTCAACAATTCCACCGCGACCTATAATGTAAGCATTATAAGATTCTACAGAGTCTCAATCCGGCCAAAAACCAAAAGTTGGCAACCCTGCACTACTTGAGAGCCCTGTAACCGTAGGTTTATAACAGTAAGAACTAGCTAGCACCTAACAACCAACTAGCAAACTAATTTAAGTAGCAGCTAGAACCTAACCATGAATTCAACTTCAAGACAGAGGGGGTCCAATGTTTCAACGTTTGAAAAAGACCTCCATCCAGCGAATACATCCAGCCATGTTGTCAGTAACACTACAATACTCTGATTTAAACCTCCTCCAGGGGTGGTTTAAATAAAACTGCGAATCCAAGTTTATCCTGGGTTTAAAATTATTGGTGCTACAGACTTAAATTTAATCTCAAATGTCTCAAAATCTTAAATGAAGTTTAAACTGAGATTACCAAAGGGTTATAACCAGGATTAATATTAAACTAGGTTTAAAGTTTGGTGCAACATGGTTAACAGTTAAACCTTGATTTAATCCAGTTTAAGAGTTAATCCATGTTGGTGCAACCCAGCCTAAGAATATCCAATAGGAAAGACGTTTTTTAACGAACCACTGCGACCAGCTCAGCTTCAGAGATGCGCTCTCATCTGGAATGCATGACTCCATGAATATTTCAAACGCTCCCTCCAACCATCCACTCCTATCTTGCGCAGCCTAAATCGGCCAAAGAACAGCGGTTGGTTGGTTTCACAACGACAAAGAGACAACAAAAAAACTTAAAAGACCCAGCATGCCCAGCTTGGCTCAGACTTGGGGATCTCATGAGGACACCATTAGTTGCCTGAATCAGGGAATCGCTGATGTGATTATAACGGGAAGAGTTTAGTTATCAACTATCTGGATCCACTCTGCTGTTTCAAGTGAATTTTATAAAATGCTGAGATGGAATTTCCTTGCTGTTTTTTTTTGTATCGTATGCTGAGTGTATCGTTGTTTTCGCCATGTCTGCTTCCTTAATCCAGAAAGAATCAGGGCTTATTCTGCCTCTTGGATGTTTCCATTTTGATAGGATTGTAGTGAGCAGCAGCAACATATGCATGGTAAACCATATCACTCAGGGATTTATTTCTGTTAAACAGAGGGCACCAAGTTCAGTGTGTGAGGAATCCCTCCACGGTGTAGAAGAACACAGGCTTCATCCTGACCGCAACTAACAGGACTAACGATACTAATGGTAGAAATGCTAGGGCCATCTTATCTCATTTGGTAAAACATTTTTAATTGTAGAGAGTTTGCCAGCAGTTTAAGGGGTGAAATATAAAAATGTCCATATAAAATAAATGTCCCATCTGTTGTTTTAAGGGAGAGATCAAAATGGACATTTAAAAACACAACGCATTACACTTTCTGTTGTTGTTGTATATACTTACTTTTACATCTCTTTAATTAGTTCCCAGAATTCCGCTGCGACGACGGCATTTCCCATCTGGGATTAATGGAGTACATTGTGTCTTATCTCACAAACAAAAACAACAACACACTTTCCAATCAAACAATGACCCCTAAGCGTTGACCCCTACACTCTCCCCCAACCCTCCACCCCACCCGCAGGTTCCACACCACTGCTCCCCTAAACCCCTTTACCATAGCCCTGATAGGGTTCCGGCCCTCCCCTCCATCCGTCCCTCCCTCCATCCATCTCCCCCGGCCACGATCCCTCAGTCTGAGTGAGTGTGGCAGTGTTGGGGGGGGGGGGGGGGGGGCCACAGCGGGGCCCTCCAGGTTTTAAGTGACTTTATCAATCAGGCTCAGAGGCCCTTCTAGCCCCCGTGGGTTGTGCAGGGAGGGCGAGCGGACTCACTCCTTCATGCCTCGAGACAAGGTACAAGGAATAATGCACAGTCATACTTAGTGACTGATGAATGCATTGTGCCTCGTTATTCATCCTCATCTGGGGTTGTGTAGTGCACTCGTACGGTGGATGGGTTGTGTCGTGTGTGCGGCTGTGTCGATGTCATATATGTCCTATAGTGACGAGCACTAACGTGTGAGGGGACATTACTTATTACCACTGTTTTAGTTTCTCTACTTATTTTTACTGTATTTTATTTTATTATTGTTATTTATTATTGATCTATGTTGGTGATCTATGTTGCTACTTATTTTTACCTGTTTTTATTTTTACTTGTCTTTATTTACTTTACCTTGCATTGTTGCTGCTATGTGACTCCTGAGGAACCAAACCTAAGAATTGTACTCTTGTGTGCACTAAAATGTAATAAAAATAAATCTGATTGGAGGAGGTACGGAATTCTGCAGTGTTCCACCATTTTTTCCTATATCGTGAACAGATAACATCGGTGCCCTCAAGAGCCAGCAACAGCTCACTCAGTCATATCTGATGTGTAAAATGTAGCAGGATATAAAAAAAAGATTGAATGCTATTATTCTGAAATAATTACTAATCACCAATGAACGATTGTCATTGTCTGTATTGAAGGACTGGGAGAAATTGGGGCCCTTACTATTGGAGTCCCAGAGCACTTTGGACTCAAGTTCATATCACGCTCTTGAGTGTGGATAAAATATTAGTGTTAACGTTGGCTTTTTTGGAAGTCCTCTACTCTATATCTTTTTTATCTCTTTATCGTGTATAATTTATGAAGTGGTGAGTGCATAAAACTGAACCGGGTGGAGATCTCACTCTTTAAGTGTGTTCTGTTTTTCTGAATGAATGGTGGCTCTAGCTGGCAGCATTTCAAATCCATACAAAAGAAACAAAGATTTTTTTTGGAGTGATTTTTTTGGAAAGGGAGAAAGAGAGAGAGTGAGAAGGGGAGACTGTACGAAATAGTGATGTATAGTGATGGGACTATGTACACTGAGTTGCAATGTTTTTCCATGACAATTGTTTTTACACACACACACAATGTAAGTGTGTGTGTGTGTGTGTGTGTGTGTGTGTATATACACACACACACTTACTCTTCGACTCCTACATGGTTATCACAGAAGCACACACAGACACTTGCCTTTATGGTCGCAATATCCAACCCCCTAGGTAAATATTTCTCACACTCTGTGGATTCATGGGCCAATTCAGACAGGGTTTTGAAACGTTTCAGATCCGTGAAGATGGAGATTTGTCTAATCATTGGCAATTGACAGTATCCTTCCCAATTTAGATTTCATCCTTCACAACAGTCGCAGAATCTAAATTTAGAATCTCACACGTCTTCTTATCAGTGCCTCACTCTCTCCTGCCCTTTCATCCTCACTGGTCACTTCATCAAAAGGTAAGTGAAAATAAATAAAAACCCATTAAAATGTATGGACGTCATTTCCCGTTGAGCATCCCAAATGCTTGTAGGAAAAGCACTGCTGTCTTTTTTAGGATTAGTAATGCCTGCGTCATCGTCTCATTGGATGATGTGTTCATATTCATATCAGGCAGCCCTCGATTGGCTGTAGGGGCTTCATTGTACACCACGGCAGCTCAGGCAACCCCTGGCTCCTGTCACGTCTTCGAGGAGTTCCAGGTTAGTTTTCCTTCCTAAGCACCACTACACAGTCTTACATTGAGAGCAGACAGTACAGGGAGTTGTTGAGTTGTTGTTCTGTATTGCCTTTTATGTCACTAATTCTCTGGCTGGCTGATGTAATTAAGATAGGCCTAGTTAAGGCCTAGTCAAAGAAGATACAGATAACAAAACAGAAGCAGGTTTATTCTGTAAAAAAAAAAAAATGTTTAAAAAGATTATTTAGTCATAATTATGTGATTCATTTGCCTAATCATGTGCTGTGGGGTAATGCCAGTATTGCAATTGTTTGTGTTTTTATTGTCGCCGTCATTAGGCACTGGAATGAACGTCTATGTGCATTAGGCCCCGTCCACACGGGCGGAAACCATCCGTTTTCCTTTGATGCGTTTCAGTAATATCTCCGTAAAGACGGACTCGTTGTGAAAACGCATCGAGCTGTGGAAACGCTGTTGTGGCGCTAGTTCTCCACGAAAAAAAGTGGAGCGCATAAAGCCTGCGCGCATCAAGGCCAATGTGCGCCGTATATAAACATACAGTCGAGGAGGAGAAAGCAGTTGTTAAACCTTTTAGATTGAGCAGAAATACTTTTTAATGTACAGTTAGTAATTCAATTTACCAAGGGGCTGTATTTAAAGCTACAAAATATACAAAATAATACAAATAAAATAAAATAATTAAAAAGATCAACCTCTAACGTCCCCAGCTGGTGGGGGGGGCGATGACGTCATTGTTTGCGTTTCAGGCATCCACACGAATCCTAACATGAAACCGCATAGGTCTGTTTTTATCTGAATCCACCCTCGGAGGTGGTTTCAGATGAGTGTGTTTTCGGGCAACGGATCCACCGGATCTGTCTGGACGGTCGGCCCAAACGCACAAGACTTATGCGGCTTCACCAAAAAATCGGCTCAGTGTCGACGTGGCCTTAGTGTAAAGAGAGTGTGTTTCTATCACAGTTCTGGAGACCCCAGTTCGATCCCCTGCTGGGACGTTGTCTCTGTGCTGTTTAAATGTACTCCCTCATGGTCATTGTTTTTAGCTGAAATGGTAGAGCAAGGCATTTACACTGCCAGGGTTAGGGGTTTGATTCACTCTCTTGTTAAACTGGTAGAGCAAGGCATTTACAGCAGTGTTAGGGTTCACACCCAGTCTAGCTTAATTGGTAGAGCAAGGCATTTACACTGCCAGGGTTAGGGGTTCAATTCCCCCTTGGGCCTCCAATGGTACGACATGTAATGTGAGTCACTTATGAGACACTTTGGATAAAAGCATCCTCCAAACGACTTGTTTTCTCTCTTAATTCCTACTTCTTACAAACACTTTTCACTTTCCGCTAATTGGCAACAGTAAAATAAGCTTAATATGCAGAAAAAAAATGCATAAAACATTGGCAGAAGAATGGATGTGTCCCATTTTACAATTGCCATGAATAGTGATCACCATTTGGGGGGAAAAAAAGTACTTTGTGTTCAGGGCTAAGGCCATAATCTTTGACAGCAGTCATTTCAGCGTGTTACAATAACAGATAGAATTCAGCCCAATCACATTTTATTCTTTTTTTTATTATTCCTATAACAAACAAACAGTTCCTAATGCAGGCATACATTTGAACGGCTACTTTCTTGGCGGGGCCATTCACTACATAAATTCCCTTGTGTGGCAGGATTTCAATATTTTCTATAATTTTATTCATGAAATTTCCAATTGATTTGGACACCTATTAATGCTGTGGCTCAATACTGCAGTTATATGTTAACTAACGGTTGAAAGAAAATGCACACGGCCTTCCAGTAGAAATGTTTACAACTCCCGCAGTATGTAGCTAGAGCACTGCACACACACACACATACCACACACACACAAACACACACGCACGCACAGATGGATTAGGGTGTTTCATTCTAAAAGGTATTAGGTCTGATTCCCTACCGTCTACTTGTAGGCATTCCAAGAGCAAGTTGACCCGACCTGCTCCTTAAAAGGTGCAGCATGTACGATTATTATAACAGCTTTTCCAGCTTGCACCATCCTGTACTCTCTGTTAATAAGACTTAGTACCTCAAGTTTTATTAACACAAAAGTCGACACAAAAGTGTTTGCAAAATAAATGTTTTATGATTTATCGCAAGTACAATGATTGATAAAGTGCCACCCGGGACCCCCAATGTCCAGAGAGGGGTTTCCTGTTTGCAGACTTGATCTGCATCAAGGGGGCAATAAACCATTTTGTATTGCATTTTTCCTTGTAAAGCCTGAAAATGGTATGATGAATTGCTATTTCCAGAGGTGAATGTGTCGCTTTGTCTTTCTGATACCTAGGGTTATTCATTGGATGGAGCTAATGCTTGTTTGCAGCGTCATCCTAATTTCTGTAAGTGGCCTTTTGCCATTATCAACGATGATCATAGATGATGGTTAATGTGGACATGTTTGGCGGTTGGACACTTGTGTGTGTAATGTCTATCATGAATGTATCTTGATAAGCAAGCTATGTTTTATGTTGGGCATTCAAAACGTATTCTATATATCTTTTGAAGAAACAAGTATTCACATAAAAATGTATCTAAACGATTTCTTGGACGACCGAATCAGGTCACAGTTAATGCTTTGTGCATTACCCCCTATTTTTGTCATAGCCTATCCCATCCCCTCAATATTACTCTAATAGTGCATTTATAGAAAATCTATATGCACACAAATCACAAGATTATGACTCCCATCCATCCCTTTTAAAGAGTTGGATCCATAACGTGAAAACATGACATGAAGTTGTGTGTGTGTGTGTGTGTGTTTGTTTGTTTGTGTGTGTGTCACAAGTTGTGACAAACACAAGTTACAAGTTGTGTTTGTCACAAGTTGATTGTGTTTGGTTGAGTGTTTTCCTCTGTGTTTATCAGTGTACCTGGTTATCCAGAGTAAAAGCACAAAAGGTACAGTGCAATTGCAGGTTTCCATTCAACATGGCTTTTAACATTTGGAGTAACCCTGAGCCCATAATAGCATGTGCTCTTACTGATGGGAAAGGTTGTTTTCCTGCCTACCTGACAAAAACAAATGTACCATCACTCATGTGTCTCCAATTTTGTCAGCAAAACGTCATTGAAACATATCAACGTGTAAACCAAAATGATACACTCTTGGCTTGTGTTTAAATCGTACAAAAACAGCAAATACAAGTATATTTCCTCAGTGTTTTCGAGGCATATTTTTTTGGGGTGAGTTTTGTAAAAGTCAGTTTCATATCCAAGCGATCTTGACAGTTTAATTCATAGTAAAGTAACGCTACAACAATACAAATAACAAGGTTTCCCCCCCACCGGTCCAGACCAATCGGCACACATCTCTGTGCGGTTGAGAGAAACCCAGTGGAGCAATCAAAATTGTATATGACGTGTTGTGGTGCTGACATTTATGGCTCAGTTAGGATTGGGGGTGGGGGGGGGGGGGGGGGGTGAGGGTGAGGGGTGGGGAAGTGGCTGTAGGGGGGGGGGCGGCTGGTGAGGTGGTTGGTTCCCTAGCCACACCCAGGAGCCCAGGAGTCCGCCTCCCGATACATTAACCCGCCAAAGCACGTCCAATATCCTGTCAGCATTAAACCTCTGCAGATTAATTGAGCTTGAAGGAATTTCCTACGCAGCGCCAAACAAATCATATATTTCGTATGGATCCCAGAGTCACCAGCATGGCTGGTAATGAAGTCCAGCTGCAGTGTCTGAATGCTGCTGCTGCTGCTGCTGCTGCTGCCGCTGTCTTAAAATACTGGGTTTTAACAATCGTACTATTTATTACATAGTTCATTTAGCCGACACTTTTATCCAAAGCGAGTGAGGCTGATGTTTTTTTTTTGGACATGAGATTTGAGGTCATTGAGGTCTGCTTACATTGGGGATGGAACTCAGTCACTTTCAAAAGGGAGATGAACATTAGCCACTACTAGTGTGACCTCCAAGCTTAGACGATTCGAATATTTGAGAGATGGACATTCAGTCGAATGGTTGCTTCAGGCAAATCGTGCGTGCGAAACAGACAGATATTCCATTGGGAGAATTGGGCTGCTCAATGATTGATACCACAGCATCGCCTGGCTTCTAGAAGGAAAAGCCTATAAGTTATCCAAGGGTTTTCTGTGGGGGTGGGGGATTGTCTTCTGTGTGCAATTTGTTGTGTTGTGTTTTGCTTTCAATAAATATCCTTATTGTTTGTTTGATAACCCCTTTGTGTAATGGCAATGGCACAATCCAATCATTTATTTTCAAAACAGCACACTCTAGGCCGTAAGTCTAAGAATACACATCAGGAAAAAAATCTTCTTAAGGTTTGCAGCATTTCGGAAGCATTAAAAATGCACCAAAAAGGTCAAACGTAAACTTTGTCAACAGCCGTTGTTGTATTAAATCATATTCTCTCTGTCGGAACTCAGTTGTATAGTTTCCTGTTCCGCTGAACCGAATGGTGCCGCATTTGTTCTTTACGCTTAAACATATTCACATGTAGTTAACATTTCTTATCTAGTCGCATGTGAATACTGTTTGTGATCAGACAAAAGAGTTTGGCCATTGTTTGATTCCATAGATGTGTCATATTAATTATGATATTTTGCACTAGCCTATATTATAGTATATATGGCAAATAGAAGCCTATGTTTATTGTCAAATGAAATGCAGATTCTGACTGAAGTGCACATTGTCGTGGAGAAGATAGTTAGTTTTTCGAGGCGCTCATTTAGTGGAGAGGCTGCACCTGGCATAGAGACAGCTGTGGTAAAACCCTGACAAATCAGTATCCCTGAGCCACACACTCTCCAGGACAGCCCAAGCCACTTCAACACTGCCCTGCACCCATACTGTTTGGATAATACAGTTTCCGACCTGGAACTTATTTTCCTCTGTGATAATCAGCACTCACACACGAAGCGGTGTCATTAGCCATTCCCCAAATTACGGCATTGTGCTGGCGCCATTGTGTTGGAGATCTTAATTTACAACCATAAGCTGGCCCTCGGTCCCCTGGGTCGGAACCTGGTCCCTCTGGGGCCCGTCGACCACCAGACCTCCTCCACAGGGTCGCCCTGCATATCTGGCCCGAGAACGAAAAGGTTTATAGAGCCATTAGCGAAGGTCTCATACCCCTCTGCCACTTTTAATTACCTCTCCGCCCGTACCAAGGTCCAGTACCGCAGGTGTGGAGGCGGGGGCCGGGACGTGGTGGGGTGGCGGGGGGGTGCGGGTGGTTGTGACGGCCGGTAATTAATAATTTCCTCTCCTGCACCTGTTTTCAGACTGAATTAAAAGCAGCGCGTGTTTTTTTTTGGTTTTCTCATTCAAGGTTAAGGTTGAGGTTACATTGTCGGATGGAGGCATTGAAGTCCTATATTAGACTAAACAAACCCCCCCTCCCCGGCCAATGCCAAAGCTTTCTTAGATCCAAAATGCCAGTAGGTCATTTCAGAGAAAGGTTTTGTGTCTATTATAATATATATAATATAATATAATATAATATATGTATTAACAGTTTTTAATAAGACCTTCCAGATGGGTCAACACCAGATTTGTCGATGTCTTGGTTTTCATGTTTTCAGCGCCTTATCGTACACAATCAATATATGAATCAATTGTTCTATTCGCCGTCTATTCAACTCATCTCAGCAGCATTGTTTGATTGTAATGTTGCTCATGCGCCGTATCGTCAATGCTTTTATCGAGCTAAAAGTCAGCAGGCACCCCGCAGTGGCACATGAATTATTTACCATCGTTCTCAGCAATGGACGTCATGTGATGTAAGACAAATCTGCAAACCATTTTCATACATCTCATTTTTACATCCTGAGCGGGCAACCACAAACCCAGCGATGTCAGTGTTTTACATGCATGCACTAAAAAGGTTGTCAGCGGAGAACTCGAGGTCTAATTATCGCCCCCTGCTGGAACACGTCCCTGCGGGGATTTAAAGCGGTGGAGAACGCCGACGAGGGGGTCGTCGGCGTTCTCTGCCGCTTTAAATCCCCACAGGGACGTCTGTTTGCACGGCTCTGATAAACATCTGATGTGTCTTTTGAACGGGGGACGTTTCCGTCGGCCACAAACAGCTGCTGTTTCCCTCATTATTGCAATTTTTCCTCTCTGTTGTTGAGCCGTGTGTACGCGCCGCCGCCGGGAGACGACGTGTCACGAATGGAAACGCAATGCCGCGAAATCGGCCCTATTGAATGTGTAAATTATGATATGCTTATCTGTGTCACGTAAAGAACCGCTCACAAAGCCTGGCTTCCTGTGGGCCACTCTCAGCCAATTAACAGTGAGCCAGCTTAGAGCACAAAAGACAACAAAACGACAACAACCACAGTGTACCCCCCCCCTCCCCCCACCCCCCACCCATGTATCAAAACCCGACGAGATAACGGGTTCCATTATTTACCTTGTCGTTAATATGCACACGTTGGCAGGAAAGGCATTTCGCTTTGTCATTAGAACAAATTCCCGCCGCGGCTTCCGGCAGCATTATGGTCAGTCGCTGTGATGGCGGAAAGAGGCTCCCCCGGGGTGATATGGGTTATACGCTATGTTCACACCGTCGTTCTATTGGCACATCCATCAGGAGTTAATAACAAGGGCCAGGCTTTATCGGCCCGCCGCAGCCCTGCCGGGCGGCAGAGGCAAAGGGGCCTGGATAGAGGTTTATTGTTATGAGGAAGGTGGAACGGGGGGGGGCGGGGGGCGAACGAAGCTGCTTCTACACGCACGTTTTTTTTGGAAGATGCTACACATACATGCACGTTTTTTCGTAAGCTGCTACAAACCCAAGTTTTTTCGAAAGCAGCTACGTTCACGCGGTTCGGAGCCGCTACGCAAGCGTGGTTCGGAAGCTGCTACATGCGCATGTTTTCTTCGGAAGATGCTACACACCGACATTTTTTCCGAAGATGCTACATGCGCATTTTTTTTCGGAAGCTGTTACACACGCATGTTTTTCCGAAGCTGCTACATACGCATGTTTTCTTCGGAAGATGCTACACACCCACGTTTTTTCCGAAGCTGCTACATACGCATGTTTTCTTCCGAAGCTGCTACATACGCATGATTTTTCGGAAGCTAATACATACGTATGTTTTTTTCTGAAGCTGCTACATATGCGCGGTTCGGAAGCTGCGTGTGCGTAGCAACCTCCGTTTGTGCCGTGACCTTCGTCGCCATTTCCTGTTCACTGGGTTCGCCAATATCTCTTTATTTTTGACAGTTAGCCGTAGGTATCTGTAGATGTGTGAGCTTTGGAATTTCTCTTTAGGTGTGTGAGTGTTTTATTAGGCAGCCTGGGTGTAAACTGGATAGGCTTATAAGTGTTGCTGTGGTTATGGTCGTGACTTAAGCACTTGAACATGCACGTTAATAGAGAAGTGTCAGTCACTTGGTTGAGTGTCTGGGATATGGATTAGAGGATCGGTTACAAAAATTAACTGGATGTTTATGACAATACATGTCATGCTGAGAGAAGGATCCGAACCTGAGATATGAACCCACACTTCTTCCTCCTCTCTTGACATTTGAGCATTTCAGCATTATGGGTTTGAGGGCGGAATTTCAATTTTAGAAATTAAAAACTCACTCGCCGATAGAGCATTTGTAAAAACTGCATGTTAATGAAAGGCTTTCAAGGACCTCTTAAAGCACACACTGAAATGTGATTGATTGTGGATTGTGACAGAGGAAAAGTGTTGCACTGTGTATTCGACTGCAGCCAAGTGAGATGTTGTTGACTGTTGATGATGTATGATGACTATTGTCATGAATAACTAATATAGTATTTATTATCCATAAGCTGTTGGTTCATTGTTTCCATGAACAACAAGAAACAATATCTGACTCTTTATATTTGGCAAAGGAAAATATATATCCAAAAGGGGGCTGGATAGTGTACTGGTTAGGGTGTTAGACTCCCAGCAGAAAGGTACTGGGATTAAATAAAGCCAACAAAAAATATATAATATGAGAGCTGGTGTTCAAACCAATCATAACACAGCTGAGCCCACCATCTTATTTGAAGGAAGAAACAGTAAATACTTGGCAATAAAATCCTGGAAGTGCTGTTTCATGTTGGCTTTGAAGGGGCAATACAGCCTTTAACACCTGGACATTGTTATACAACATCTATTGGTGATGCACCCCAATACTCGTTTTGTTCTTCTCGTTATAGAAGAACAAAATTTTTCGTTGGACCATTTCGTTTAGTATTTCAGATCTCTGTAGACACTACTATGTCTCACTTAGAAATTGCTGCAGAAGCTAGAATGGGGTTTAAAGGGAGATTATGTGTTCAAATCGCAGTAGCATCAACCATCATTTCCATATGACAACAACTCATAATCGCTGCATAATACATTTCTGCAATGTTCCTATGGCGAGTAATTAGTAATTTAGCAAGAGGATTCACACATTTATGCCAGGCCAGTGGCCTTGTACGTCCAGAAGGCCCTTTGGCTTTGCCGGCTCTGGGCGGGGCCATGCCCTCAGCACCAATGATGTCTCTAGCCTCCGTACTGCTGCTGAGGCTTAGCCCTGTCCGAAGAGGAAGCGGCGAGACCAGATACGGCCGATGCATCAAGGCTTCGACAGACAATCCCGACCTGTCAGGCAGCCATTCATTGTATATCCCTTTTTTTTTTTTCTTCCTTTGAGCATAAACTTGATAGCTGCCCCCATGCCCGTAGCAAGCTTTGAGGTCAACAAAGTCCGGTCCTCGGTCATTTCCTCAGAGCTAAAGAAAAGTGTGTGAGCTCAAGAACTTCTCAGAGTTGAGATTTGCCATCAGTGTTCTAGAATGCACCACTGGCTAAGCTAAAGTAGGCGATGCGAGGCTAGCTCTCCCAGCAGACTCATCAGCTCTTTTCCCACGTGTGTTTGATTTGATTGCCTTTGTTTGGTATGTAGCATAAGTCAATGCAATACACAGTTAATAATAAAGCATGTTATACTTATTGTTATGATACAGTGAATGCATTCCTTCAATTTACAAAATGTTGCCTCCTGATGTTGAGAGGGGGGTCAGCAGTCATTTTGGTTAATGAAGGATAAAGCATACTGAAACAGATTGCAGGAAGCCTGAAATGACAGCCAGTGATAAATTGAAAATAACGATAAAAGTAGAAATACCAGAAAAATAGGACCTGGGGTGTGTTCATCAACAAAATACATTTATATCGATGTCTAGGCTGGTTTCAGTTTTTGTGTTTGTGTTTGTCCCACACAATACATAAAAGCACAACATTGTGGTGGGTGTGTGAAGAGTGTGTTAGCTGAAATATGTCTGTGTTTGTGTGTGTGAGTGTATGTGTTCCTGTGTGTGTGATTCACGCATGTGAAAATTAATACAAAACAATTTATTATTGTCTGTCTGAATGAATGTCCCAATGTTCACAGCCCAACAGAGGAAATTACTTCCTCTTTTGATCGACCAAATGAATTAGCTGTCATACTGTGCAGCACCTGGGATGACATCAAACAACCTTAGACATTGGCCACATAAACAAGTTATGCTGTGAATTTTATATGTCGACTGTTACATGCGGGCCGACACATTTTAGCACAGGCCACCACAGCTGCCAAAAAGTGTTCCACATAACAAGCTAAAATAATACATAAAGCCAATGAGATAATTAATTATGCATGCCAACCAGAAATTCTTATTTTCCTCCAGACCTGTCGCATAGTTTAAGTGGTAACGTTAGCGAAATGCTAAATTGTGTTAGCTTTTAACTAACTAACTGCTAACCCCTGACTCTTGACATAGATTTTGACGAAGCCTGATTTTAATCCTCTGGGATCGTGGTTTCGGGGATAGGTATGACTCAAAGAGTGGTGAAGGTTCAACACGTGGTCTATTCAGAGATACAAGGTAAACAGATGTGCAGTCTGGAGGTGGTTTATGAAGCATCTGCCAGATCCAGTTAAAATTTCAGTCTATATTGGTGTGGGGCGGAATAGTAAAGAAGCTTTAGGGTCTGACTTATCCCAGACCCATGCAACTTGGTGTATGGGTCTGTAACTAACTCAGAACTGGTGTTAGCACTGCAAATATATGGTCTGATGAGGTAATAATGTAAGCTTTAATATTGTATGGTCTAATAAGCCATAGAATAAATGAATGTACATCACAATACCCCCAGGACAATAAACAGTAGAATCCTGCATGATAATATAAACACCAAGACGTGCAGAAAATCATAACGGCGTACGTTGAATGCAGATTTACCAAATACACTGAAGGGTTTTAATAAATTAACATAAAAAGTGTAGCTATGGATACATTTGCTGACTGCTTGAAGAGGGAAATAATGTGGTCTTAATTATATGGAAGAGCTGTGTTTGCTGTTACAGGTGTTACTTAAAACTGCGTAGAGAGGTACACTGCTTATGATAATGGAACATAGAACTGGATGGTCTTTTCTTAGCTTTAGAAACAAAAATACCATATACAGACAAATTATACCTAATTTCAATTTGCTTACAATCCTTTATAATTAAATTTTGTCTAACAGTTTTTGTGTTTGTCTTTGTTTATGAGAGATGAATGTTGTATTTCCTTTTGTATTTCAAAAGTAAAGAAAGAGCATAATGCTGCCTGCACCGTAATGAAGGTAACTGAGTTCATTGTGAATCTCTTTGGATTAAGACGTATGCTAAATAATAAAAACTAGTAGAGAAATCTGAACTCTGACCGAACTGATCTGATGTAAATCTGACCAATTTCAGTTCAATTATCTGATCATAAATTCACCTGTGATCCTTATAATACATTTTCCCCTCGAAATCACAACATGCACACTTCTGGAATAATTCAAATGAATAATTCATGGATTCTCAGTGACAATCATACAACATATGCATGTGTAGCATGTTATATTTGGAGAATCTTACATAACACCCTTTAATCTTTAATTCTATACCATGAAGAGTCCAAGTCACGACGGGCTCAAGAGATAGATTATTCCCGCTGTGTTCCCCCCTGCTTCACTTCCAAACACTGAATCTCCCCCGCCCTGGAACCCCACAGCGTGAAGCAAAGGAATCCGACGGCTCTGGCGGCGTTGTACCCTTTGATTAGCGTAGCGCTTATAAGGAGCTTGTGACATCAGCAGAAAGCCAATACAGATGTCTGTCACATTAAGTTAAGCGCGCCTGCCTTTTTACAATGCCTTTAGATTTCAAAGGGCTGTGTTTGTCCTTGGCGGGACCTCGTGTCGTTTTCAAAACACGTGCGTTTGATATCTGCCACTGCCTTTTGCTTTTTGTGTTTGTTCTTAAAATGTCATTTATTCCGCCTCAAAGCGAGGCTAAGGCGCCTCCTGGCTGGTGGATTTGTTCTAGTGCCAGGGAGCAGGCGGGGGGGCTCCTCCTCTACATGCGTACCTGCACAATGCCCTTCATGCTAGGCCTCACTCTGAGCCACCGCGGCGACAGCTGCTTGCTGTCTGTTGCTGGCGTTGACACTAGGGGGTGCCAGAGAGTGAGCCCTGCTTGTGAACGACCGTCATCCTTTAATCAATTGTGATTTGAATTCAATATTTATGTTTACATATGTTGTGTTATTGTTCAAACAACATCCTTTCCTTATTCAGAAAGTATTTTACCACTTCTGGCCAATGAGTACATTTCTCAACATCAACATCAACACAATTTTTTTCTTTTTACATCAAAAGTAAGATTGGCCCATTTCTTCTACTTTTGGGGCTGAGTAAGAATGCCTCTAAATAAATGTATGTTTTTTAATAAATATACTTTTTAAAGGATTGGCTATACCTCCTCTGGATGGCTAGGCTACCAAAACCAGGCAATCTTTCCCCATTATTATTGAACTACTAATTAAACTTGGCAGTTAGGTTAATATGTTCCCCATGGGATAGGGGTGAAGGAGGGCTTGGGATGACAACTCTGAGGACCCCTGGCCCTAAAGCCCCAGCAGGCATCAGGGTAACAAACGGCCCCACTAGTAATTGTCACTCAATCCCAGTGCCGTCCCAGGGGCGGCCCTCGCTCTGTGTCTCATCTCGCTAAGTAATGTCAAAGCCCTCCGTCGCTGCTATATATATAGCCTCACATGGGTCTGCCGGGGACCAATAGGAAATTAGCAATTTTATTTGTTGTGGTTGCATCTCCAAGCCCAAGTGGGCGGGGCCTGACAGCAGCTCCTATCCAAAGGGAACTGAAAATGTGTTTCATGTTTGCTGTCATTGATGTACCGGTGGGGATAAGTGAGAATCTTGCTCACTACAGGTTGGACCACGAATGTTGGGGTTCAAACCTACATCCTCTCGGCAGGGACTCTTACCGCTACACTATCCTGCCCCTGATTAACAAACAAATTGACAACAATGTTAACAATCACCCAGTTCTCTTCACTCCTACGTATATTCACGCACTAAAGTCCTGTTTCACCCAGAAATGTCGCCTATAATTTTCTTCTGATTATTGCATTTTTCAAGCCCTTCTCACATCAGTTCTGGTCTCTAAGGGAAAGAGACCAGAAATCTCGAGAAGGAACAGAGAGGAGAGATCCTTCCTTCCAGAGAAGGCAAAACAAACATCCTTCCCCTGGATTTGACAGGCCCGTGAGTGGGGGCGAGTGACTCAGCCATTGTGATGAGGACTGGCATGGGCTCGCTCGCCAAGCCGTTGAGAGAATAATCACCGTCATTTGACTCTGGGTGATGATTTGACAACGTTTTGTGAGAAACCCAACACACACACACACACACACACACACACACACACACACAGGCTCATATTTGGACAAAGACAGAGCTGGATGCTGGGCACGCGCCACATGTCATCCCCATGCTCTCAAACAACTGTCCGGTCCCCTGGGCGGAGGCCTGGGAAGGGGGTGGAGACGATGGCGTCTCCTTCCTCATCCGAGGGTAATGATTCGTTATTCTCACATCTGTGGCAGCTTAAGTGTTCTGTGATTGGTCCAGTGGATGGAATGATTAGATGGCTCGTTAGGGTCGATGCGAGGGGGTTTGGAGAAGCCAGAATTATCCGTGATGGAGCGTACAGCGAGCGCGGGGGCGGGGGGCAGTGTGTGGAGACGCAGAGTGGCATGGTTTTCACGAGGGTTAGCGTTTGGACACGCTGTTTGTCGTTCGAGTTCATCACAGAGGACAGATGTCCCGGTGAAAAACTTGTGTGTCAACACCTTAGATGTCATGTTGATATATGTTGCTGTAAGAGCAAGAGTTGTTTGTGATGTTATTTGAATAATTTTTTCTTCAACTCTAGTGTGAAAGATCTGTGTATCCAATGTATTGTCATGCCTCTGTGTGTGTGTGTGTCGGGGTGTTTGTGTATGTGTGGGCCATTTAACATCCAAATGCTGTTTGACTAGTGTTAAATGCCATACATTTTTCCTCCCTATCCATAAAGCCATTTGCCAGTTATGTTCCAAAAACGGAAGACATCGGAATGAATTCTCCAGCAAGCTGTTGGCAGGCGTTTGGCTGCAACCATATCTTACAAAGCAATAATAACAACGAGAAAACAGAACTATGGCAGCAGCATACACAGCGGGGCTTATATTTAACCCCACTCCATACATTACAATCCTTCAAGAGGTGCTCATAACATCCATGCCAAAGTGCCCCGCTTCTGTGGGCTGCTCTGGGGGATTTTGCCAAGCGTACCCTATCCCGAGAAGATTGAACATTGATGAACACCACTACTGCCTCAGTCCCACCAGTCTTTCAGAGCTTATTCTGTGTGTGTGTGTGTGTGTGTGTGTGTGTATGTGTGTCTGTATATCTATGTGTGTGTGTGTGTGTGTGTGTGTGTGTGTGTGTGTTTGTGCACTACTATCCCTTCTCTTTCCATCATTTCTATCTCATCTAGTTTCCTCCCACGTCTCCCTACATTCTCTCTCTCTCTCTCATTCTGCCTGTGCATCAATGTGCGTGCATGTGTTTTGTTGTGTGTGTGTGTGTCTGTGCTTGCATGTGTTTTGTTGTGTGTGCGTGTGTGTGTGTGTGTGTGTGTGTGAGTTCTGTAAACATTGGTATTTTGTGTTTGTCAGAGAGTGGCAAACAGTAGAATGACTGAGAGGCAGATACCATACTAGTGAGCTGAAAATAGAGAAAGAGACCAGTGGAATAGAGAGATAGAAACAGAGAGAGAGTATAGGAAGAGCAAGAGAGGGGTAGACAGAGAGAGCATGGAAAAGAAGTAGAGGGCCGAGCGAGCATAGACAAGAGAGAGCGAGAGATGCAGGGAGAGAGAGAGAGAGCAGAATTGAGTGAGACATCAGGGCTCTGAAGTGATCATATCGTTAATGTCACCGTTGACTCCCCAGAAGCACCAGAACAGACATCGTCCCTCTTCCCCACCTTGCCCCCGACCTACTTCTTCAGCCCGCGACCTCTAACCCTTGACGTTAACACATCCATCACGTCCCTGGCTGGGTCGAGGACTGGCTGACTCCCCTCTCTCTGCTCAGCTGCGTCTCCAGGCAAGACACACCTGCTCAGGTAGCGGTAGGCCGGCCAAGAGGGATAGGGTATCAAATCCCGGGATGACCTTTAAACTCCACTCCACTTCAGACCTCTCCAAACGTCCCCATATTTAGACTGTTTTTATAGCCCTGTATCTACGATAAAGAAATGCGTTGGCGCACTAAAAGCCACCACTAAGGGAGAGCAGGGATTAGACCCAGAGAGAGATACATCCTAGCCCAGTTTTTATTTGAACTTGCTTCGTTCTTTTTGGATGTCTTAATAGTTTGGGCGATACGTTTCAGCGCTCTGATCTCATGGGCAGCGCAGCATGAACTGGTATCATGATTGAAAGGGGAACTGAGAGAACATAGAAAGATATCTTACTTTACATTTCGTTGTCTGTACAATACAAATTGGTTACACTGCGTTCGAGAAATATTTTGTCTCCAGTTGTTTTTTTATAATTAATAGCAAAATGTCAAACGATGCATGTGATATGTTTGATAACAGCCAAAGGAGGCTGCTGTTAGTTTTTATTTTATCTCCAGTTTTTGTTAGAACTATAATTAATGGCAAATGCCCTGCTAGGAAATAGAACTGCTAAAGCAAAACATTGTATTAACCTGTGCCTCGCCTACCATTCTGCTAGGCCTATTTCTAGGTATTAGCTCAAATCTATGTTTTTAATCGTTTAAACTCAGCCGTTATCCTCATAAAATCCCCTCTGAAATGTCAAAAGACAAGACGTTCAGTCTGACAAATAGAAAATCTCACAAAGTCATTTTAAAACTATCACTCCTTTGTTTACCGATATCTCAGAGCCGAGGAGAGACGAGAAAAATATGAATTCCAGGAGATGAGCGGCCAGCCCCTCTCCGTCATCCAAATGAGCATTCAGAGCTTTTAAGTCCGACGTTTGCTGATCTGGGAACAAGCAAATATGAATAAGACAGAGAAATAGCCCGTGGAGAGTGTTCAGGTCTGGATTCACAGTCGATCAAACGACGGGGGATAAATATATGAGAAAGTGCTAGTTCTCTAATGCTGTAACACTACTGGCTTCCTGTTTGCCAGCATTGAAATCAAAACATTACTTATACTTTATGAAGTACCAAACAGCAGAATATCTGTGATGTGTTCCGTGCCCATAGCTCCCAGGTCCTCAGGGAGCAGCCTGCTCTCCGTTCCCGGGGTTCGAACCCAGCATGGTGAGGCAGCTTTTAGTTTTGATCTACCACCACCACCATATCTAGAACAAACTTCCAGAACATCTGCCTCCATATATACTATATACTTTAAAACCGGTGAGCATAGTTTCCGTTTGCCTCAGTTTGTTATTAAACTTAAACATATACTTATTGTTCTTTCATCTTCTTATGCAACTTTGCCTTTTTTTAATCGATTGTCTTTTAATGACGGTCAGTTAAAATGTGCTTTAATTGTGTTTTTTGCCTATCTGAAGCACTTCAAAAGTCTTTTGTGTTGTGCAGAACACCCCTAAATGAATGGGCCTTGTCTCATGACTCCTAATCAGAAGTCATCCATCGCGTGTGCGATGGATGGCCTGGCATCTGTCCACGAGATTGCTGGAGACACGTCGGATTACGACAATGCAAATGCAATTAAAAACCAACCAGACATGGTGTAGTTTGCCGGGAAACAGGACAAGTTGACAGTATGTGAAATAGCAGGGACGCAATAGATTTGTTATGTTTGCTGCTGGATGTGGACAGATTTATCTATGGTAGCAGAGGTTGATATAATGAACTTAAGATGATACATTAGACCGTATATCCAGGACCAACGTATATCGTTGTTCAACAGGACATGCAAGACATGGCCCATGTATAGTGGCAAAAACAGGACGGATGAATGTTCTTGGGGTCTTATTTCAGATTTTATTGCCAAGTTTAATGTGTTATTTCTGAGGAGAATGGCTAATGGGAGGAGATGTAAGATGGTAGAAAGATTTTGAGTGAGCCTATATCACTAGCAGTGAGCCCGAGTACTTGTATGTCGTTGGTTTGGTAGATATTTAATTCTTGATTTGGGATTTGAAAGCTTTTTATTCAATTTTGTTTGGATAGCATACAAATATATATATATATATATATATATATATATATATATATATATATATATTTTATGTCAATGCCTATTTGCGAACAGCAGGTTGTTTAGGTTAAATTTGCCTTAATATCACAGTTATATCAGAGGGATAATATAGAATTAGAAATAGAATTAGAGACAGACTCGAAACGCTGTTGTTCTTTTGTTTGATCATTTGCTGTCATAAAAATAAGATGTTACGGCGTACGGGAGGTGGGGGGGTAATGTTTTAGAAGGTCTGGGTGTGTGTGTGTTGATGATGGCTGCTTTAATCAGCCTACTCCATTGCTCGCCGAATAATCTATTCTTAACTAGGTAACACAACAGGCAATACACTACAAACATGAAGGAGAAACAGGGGTAGACTTACAGGCATCATGAACACGTACATACAGTAGACCAGATGGGACAAATTTATGATTTCATGATTCTGAGGAAAGATTCTGAGAAAAGAACGTATTATTCCGCGAGCAATGGAGTAATTAGCCGGCCAGCTCTAGCCCTCTCCTTCAGTCCAGTGTTGAGCCTGTTCAAGACACCCAGGTATTGAGTTTGTTCATGCTGTTGTATTTGTCTTAATAAAACAGGGTTAGGGGTTTAAAAGGAAAATTTTCAGTTTGTAAAAAGGCGTTTCCGCCCTCTCCAAATTCAGGCAGTGTGAATTGACTTTTTCTGCGAATATTCGAATATCGCTCAGAAATAAACAAATGAATATTCAAAACTTATATAAATCAAGGCCAGCCGTATAAATCACAAAATGAAAGGACACGCTAACTGCACAAAAATAAAAGCATTGGATAGCGTGGTTGATGGTTACCAGACCGTGTAAATAAGAATACCATCCAGAAGATAATAGGTTTTCCCAGCCAGGTGAAATAAGAGAAACCACGGTGGGGATTGGACTTGTGCCTCTGATTTCTGGCCCTGATAGAAAGTGTTTTTGGCCTCCCTGAGGGTCGGAGAGGACTCTCGTACCTTATTGTGGTGTTCACATGTGGGCTGCTGATGGAAACCCAACCTGAGAGCAGCCAGGGGAGGGAACATGTAACCGACGGTAAAGTCAGGCTGACCGGTTGGGTCTGTGTCATCATCCCACATCAAGGAAGTTGTTTTCTCAGAGAGGAGAGGCTTTGAGTGGCCGCAAACAAATTGTATGGATGGAATAAATAAAGCAATAGAGAGTTGAAGAGCGGGGTTCTGGTGGCATTGGACCACTTGGATTTGATCAGAGATGGGCTGAAGGATTTTTTTATTACATGATTTCAGGGGGGGGGGGGTTGGGCGTGAAGTGCAGCTCTTCAGAGATGAGCATAAATTTGCCACAGGCACTAGAGACAGCGGTCCGCTCTGTCGCTGAGTTTATTCTGGAGATGATTTTTTCCTGAATAAAGCGTCCGACCTTACGGCACACATTCCCTGTCTGTTATGAAAGTCATGAAGTCTTGAAATCTTATCTCAACATATCCTATCTTAAATACACACATTTCATTTTCCCTTTTCTACACATGATTTGCTTTTAAATAGCTAGACCTCAGATCAATGACAATTAGCAACAAAACGTATCAATATGGACCCTTTCATACAAGGAATGCAGCTCAACGGGTGGTAAAGAATCAAATGTCATTCAAAACACAAACATGCTACTGCCAAAACCAAAGGCCTAAACAAGCTTATAAGTGGCTTAAAAACGAGTCGGACGGACCCATTTAAACATCTATCGGTGTAGTTTTGCTGTTCCTACTCTAGGCGACCTGCTTTGGGCTGCACTGACCTGCTTCCCTAGATGACCTTTGACCCCAGTCTGTTTGCAGCATCCATCTTCCACAGCCCAGAGCCCAGTAAAGGTCAACTCCAAATCCTGTCTCTCGCAGTCGAACGCTCCCTCTGTACTCTCCCTATCCCTCCGCCTCTCTCTGTTGCTTTCTCCCTCTCTCTACTTCTCTATATCTATCCCCCTATCTATCCTTGTCTGTCTTCCTCCTTGTCAGTGTCTATCCCTCAGAATCTCTCTCTCTCTCTCTCTCTCTCTCTCTCTCTCTCTCTCTCTCTCTCTCTCTCTCTCTCTCTCTCTCCACATTCTGGAGATTAAAAGGTTGATAGAGAGAGCTAGCCAGAGAGAAAGGAGTGCAAGTCCCTTGCTCTCTCCACTAGATCAAAGTCAGGTTTCTCTTCCTGGTCTATTTCTGCTTTTCATCTCCTGATCCTCTGTCTCTCTCTCTCTCTGCCCCTCACTCTGTTTCTCTCTTCGACTACGTCTCTATCTATCTCTGTCTCTCTTCCTTTGAGGGTTATGACTTTTTATTGATTTTATTTGTCACTTCTGGGCAATGCAGGGAATGAAATACAATCCATTGTTGTTTCCCCAGCCGAAAATACCTTGTGTTGATGTCTGTCTTTATCACGCACAACAGATGGGTACCCCATTGTCCGCAGTGAAACCTGTACACATCCTTGAGCAAGACAAAAGACAAAAAAAAGTTATTTATTTATTTTGTTGAGGACAGTTCTATTCTATCCGAAGATCCTCACCGTGAATTCATTTAAATGTCATTAAGAATCAGGTTAGGGTTAGGGGCTATCTCGCTCAAGGATGCCTGATATGACGGCAGCCATCACCCCGTCAACTCACATACTCTGATGTGAAAGCCACATGCCACGTTGCCTTGACAACCTTGAGTCCCGCGTTAGGGGACGTGGGACCCCCCCCCCCCCCCCCCTGCATGTGGTTTAGTCGGAACCGGTCCCTGTGTGTTGATTAATCCCTGTCCAAATCTCCCTGCCTCGTCAGCGGCGCTCACAGCAGAGATTAATCAGCTCCCTTACACTCTTTAACGAGCAGTCCTTAACGAGCAGCATTTTTAACGAGGGGCCGGCCACTTAAGCCTGCCTCTAACCTCATTAACCTGCCGGAGGGGGGGAAGGACACGGAGAGGTAGGCCATTGATTGGCCGCTTTGATCTTTCACTCCCAATACACTCCCCTGCAGTACGCCTAATTGAACGTGGGTTTGTTTAGTTTTTTTTAACGATGGCCCTCATTAATCCATTGTCCAAAATGCTTTTTAAATGGTTTTCTGGAACACCGTCAAACGCAGGTAAGATTGGCCCTTGTGTAAGTCATTGAGTTTGGTAACACAGGGCGTGTCAGGGGTGTTACTTTGGGTCACTGTTATATGTGTGCTTCAGTATAGTATATTTTTGTGTTATTCATTCATTTATGTATCTTAAAAGTTGTTATATTGATGAATTGTTACATTTAGCTCTAACCGTTTGTATGGTATGCACAGTGTGAACGTAAGGCACCCACAATAAATGATAAGAACTCACACACAAGTAGCTACCTATATTCTCCTAGTGCAGGGATATGGACACTCTGTCCATACACAGCACAAGATGTTCTTCAGAGTCAACAGCCGAAAGACATCCGAACAAATACACTTCAACACCACTCGAGATCCATCACGTCTGCACCATTTCACTGGTGACTCGTCAGTGTTGCTGGTTACTTCACCAACTCGATACTACTGTGTCAACACAGATACATATATCTAAGAATCACAACTCCCTTACTCTAGAAAACATTCATACAGGCTTGGTTAGGGATAGGACTTACTGTACTTTATCAGTTTAAAAAGAGGTTAAAAATAAATAAATATGTGAAAATATGTCTACAATATGAGAAGTAGAAAACGATGGTGACAGTGGAGGTAGACATTGTTTTGACCACAGTTGTCTGCTGGTCTAGAACGGTACGAAGACGGCCTCTCTCCCCCAGTTTGGAGAAATGACCATCAGCTGGTGTCAAATCCTCTTTGGAAACCGTCTCAAAAAGTGAGAAATGTAAAGAAGGAAAGAATATGAGGGGAAAGAAACGAAAAAGATTGAGTAAGTTTCCCATCCTCCCGGGCTGTATATAAAGGTCAGAAACCACACCACTAGTATTGACAATAAATCACTACGGGCGAAAGTGTCGCCAAAAGTGTAAATAAGTAATACATCATGTGGTATAGGGTAGCTCTCTCAGACACGGAGCACTTTATGACCAACAGATATCTCTCTCTATTTCTAACATGTCGTTTCTGTGACCCAATCATCATGTGACCCAGTGATCTTCTATTCGACCCCTTTCTAACCTTTCCTGGTATTTAATTGGTTACCTTGGCCTGTCAAGCCCCCTTGTCCTGCTTAACCCCATTGGCTAGTTGTGTACTCAATCACATGCCTGAGGGAGAGGATTCACCTGTCCTTGTGTACCCCTGCTTTTGGCAACTGTTTTGTTTGTCGTTCCCTGAGATTTCAATATGAATATTCCAATTCACCACGGCTGTTTTGTTGTAGTATTGTTGACTGACAGATTTTTGGCTCTGTATTTTTTTTGGCTCAGTAATATATTTATATATATATAAACACCACAAATGAAGCCAATTTCCCCTTGCAATATTGTATATAGATATCAGCCAAACAGTAATATGGTTCTTTTACCTCAGCCTGTCAGGATGAGACTCCATACCTAGCTGGGCTTTGGGGATTATCTTAATCCACAGCCTTCAGTGGAACTGAAAGGCTTTTCAACGATTTAAGAAGGGGACAGTAGAGGTGATACACACCCTGTCTTCACCTGTAGGGACAGTAGAGGTGATACACACCCTGTTCTCACCTGTGGGGACAGTGGAGGTGATACACACCCTGTTCTCACCTGTGGGGACAGTGGAGGTGATGATATGATGAATTGTGGGGACAATGGAGGTGATATGTTGACCTGTGGGGACAGTGGAGGTGATATGATGAACTGTGGGGACAGTGGAGGTGATATGATGAACTGTGGGGACAGTGGAGGTGATATGATGAACTGTGGGGACAGTGGAGGTGATATGATGAACTGTGGGGACAGTGGAGGTGATATGATGAACTGTGGGGACAGTGGAGGTGATATGATGAACTGTGGGGACAGTGGAGGTGATATGATGAACTGTGGGGACAGTGGAGGTGATATACATCTTATCTTGAACTGTGGGGACAAAAAGCTGATGCATTGACCTGGGGGGACAGTAGGGGACTAGTAATGATATATGCACATTTTGTGTGTGTGTATATATATATATACATATATATAGAGAGAGATTTAACGGGGATATATTAGTGGTTAAAAATAGGTGAGTGAATGATCGCAGGGTTGGTGTACACCTAGAGAGAGAGAGAGACGGAGACAGAGAGAGGATGAGATCGAGAGTGAATGAGAGAGAGTGGTTTTATTTGTGTGTGTGTATAGGTTTTAACTGCGTCTAGTTTATCCTCATGCTCCGCTCTTAGGTGAATCACCAGGAGTGGCATCGGGGCTCAGGTCGGAGCCGTACGGAGCCCAGCCGTCTCCTCCGCCACACCTGGGGCCCGACCGGGGCCGGGCGAGGCGGTGGGGAAATTGGTCACGGGAGCTCCATAAATGGATTTATGTTGCGTATTAAAACAGGCCAATAAGACGCAGCCAAGGCTGTAAACCAACGAACACAGAGACTCATGGAAGTGGCTAATATTCAATCATGGCCTGTCGTCTTGATAAGTTTAGAAAGCAGGGCTGTAATGGCCTTTCTCTCTTCACGTGTTTCTTCACAGTGTTTGCACAAGCAATCTTTAGGATTAATCGAGTAACAGATGTTCCTTCTGGCTTATGAGTTTCGCTTGTTTGGATTTGCAACCGCGAACATATTGTTGTTCAACCGCAAGTCGTCGTTCTGCTGGTGTTTTTTTCATCAGGTGTTTGCAGAATGGAGAGAGAGGAGGAATATCAACATATGTGTGGACGTGTTGATGGGCTGGAGTTGTGGAGGTTTAATAACAGAAATCCAACTCATTAGTAACTCATGGATAATTTCACTAGTGTAGCATATACTTGACACTTTAGTCACGTAGACACTTGAGACTTATGTTCAATAATGTAAAGTGTCAATAATGTCATAGAATGTCAATAATGTTTACCTCAACTGAACTGAAATTAACAAATCAACTAATTAAGTAATTTGCTCAAGAATAACTCCTACCTATTGCTACCCCATCAATATTTGAAATGAGTAAGGATGTGAATTGAGTCTTGAAACATGTAATAAAACATGACTTGATCATGACTAAATACATTTAATAGCCACCCATCAAGTTCTTCCTAGCCAATAATGCATCTTTGCTTTCTGACCAATGAGAATCAATGAGAATGAGATGTTATATTTGCTGTGCGGTACCACTCCTAACAATAACAATTATCGGTTGTTTGTTAGGAACAGTGAGTGAGATCAACTTTGGCATTGTGATTATGCATTCACCACCTCTTAAACAATATTAACCACTTACTGTCAACCAACGAGAAAGACATGTATAAAGATCTTGATAAATAAATAGATGATGATTAAATATATCTTTGGAAAAATGTCAAAAATAAATAATGCAATTTGTTAATATAATAACAGTAGCATTTTTATGAAAACCGATAATATTACCATACATCTTCTATTCAATTAGTAATCATTGTAAGTGGTTTTTTTTGGCCTGTCACAGCCCTAATGATTTGTTTGTTTTAAATGTAATCAATTCTTTAAGCAATAGCTAGTAGTCAGCAAGCCAGCTTGTTTAATGCAACACAATATATATTAGTCTCTTCTGTAGCTGATGAAACTACCATCCACACATGGTTGTCCCTTGACTGAGGCCTATAGTGTGTATTCTGGGACCTGAGTCATTGTTGTATGACGTTATGCATCACAAGCATTGCCTTGCAATCGCGTTTTTCCACCTACCCATTTGTGACATCACAAGAGGGAAAGTCCACCCCCGATGCATGATGGATGGGTCAGCCCGTCCGGCCTGACCTGTGGACTGTACCAACCGGTGGGCCGACCCATTCATCAAAGAGGCCATTCCATGTGCTGTATCAATGCGCAAGAGACTAGTGACGTTAACCATAAAAAAACACTCTGGTGCTATTAGTCATTGTTATTATCAGTGGCGTTTAAACCCAGGGGCTCGGCAGGACTTATTTACTGCCAGATTATGTGGAAAGCAAAGTCTGAAATCTGGGCTAATAAATGGAACAATTGACTGTGCCACAGAGGGGTAATAGACAAGAGTGTGGTGTGCGTGCAGTGCTAGTTTGATGCCGGTCATCCATGGCAGATTTAAATGAGTCCTGCAGTTATACTCAAGCGCCCACAAACACCATCCTGGGAATCTAATCTCGTTGTTGTCCAATAAATGGATCCTCCTATAGTCACACTCTTCACAATAAGATATTATATACAAACACACAGGCTAGGACTCACTATATCTTTCTCACTGAACTGAAAAAACACTGATCCACTGGCACTTTTGTTGTTCATGTTAGTGCAAATCAAATAAGAGAACATATCGCTCACTGACTATAAGTTAGTTAATCTTTATTGGCTTATTCGCCTGAAAGACTGGATTGAGGCTTTGGGTGTACAGGGTATTTTTTGAACAAAGACAATAATAAGTAAACTGTGACATGCAACATCATGTAATAATAAGCTACTTCTTTCAAGGCCGTTGTAGATTTGTGCTCTTTTTTATCAAATGTTGGGTCAAGAAGGCTGATGAGATGTGATAGCTCTGTGGATTCATGTTTGGTCTTCAGTAACTATTTTACACCATAGCGCTGAAAGATCTGTGTTCTGATTCATGTAGCTGCTCTGCAGTTTTTATGAATTCCAAAATTATATATATATATGTATATATATATGTGTGTGTGTGTGTGTGTGTATAATAATTGTAAAAAAAAAAGTGTAAAACCTAGTTTATAGAAATTACTTTTTTTGCCTCTCCACCCAACATCAACTTGTGGCAGTAGACATCTCAACTCTCAAAACAGGTGTGCAGGTGAAAGGAAAAAGCGATATAAACACACCCACCTATTCACAAGAACGTTTCAGTTGATTTGTTAGTCCTTTTAAGAGTGCTGACCTTTTTCAAGGTGTGTGTGTGTGTGTGTGTGTGTGTCTGTGTCTGTGTCTGAATTGCCCATTGGGATCAATAAAGTTTTCTCTCTCTCTCTCTCTCTGTGTGTGTATAGAGAGGAGAGAGAAAAGGAAAGCTTTACAATTTCACAGTGCAGCCCGAGAATAAATTGAATTTGGCTCTGCACTCGGTTTCTGTCTCCAAAACCCTTGACTACACGACACAACTTTAGGTGTTGTTTTATTCACATCTTTAAGTCAACACTTGGAGTGTTGACCTAAAGATGAATGTATTGTGTGCAAGGCATGATTCTGACAGAGACATTTTGATTGACTCTCTTTGATTCCAAAAGTTCTCATGCCATCATATTGTTGTCCTTTTCATTTCAAAGTTATAAAGTTTCATACCTAGTCTTAGCAATACGCGGTCTCGAAAGTGAACAATAGTGTCTTTGACTACATCTCCTCCTACTTGGTTCAGACTTTTCCATGACAGGCAGCCCACATTTACCATTCAAATTGTTCTCTCTCTCTCTCTCTCTCTCTCTCTCTCTCTCTCTCTCTCTCTCTCTCTCTCTCTCTCTCTCTCTCTCTCTCTCTCTCTCTCTCTCTCTCTCTCTCTCTCTCTCTCTCTCTCTCTGTGTGTGTGTGGGGGTATTTTAACTCTGCTGTATGAATACAGATTCATTCAGTATTTCCCTCTCTTACAATTTACCCCCCCAACAGGGGAAAACCCCTTAATTAACATATAAAATAATTGGTCATGTTAATTTGTGGGTAAATTACTTAATTTGTCATGTTAATTACATGTTTTAATCATGTGTATCCGTATTTGTCAACCAATGGCAGAAAAGGCTTTGATTTAGAGAAGAAAACTGTTGAGTAAAATGGTTTACAAAGTACAGGTTCATCTTTAAAACATGTTTTCAACATTCAGAGACTGTAGCATCACCTGGAAGGTGCTGGAAGGGGAATAAACATGAACTTTTATTTACGCTTGAGGAATTGGAACAATGTAAAGCACCAGCTCTGGGAAAGGCACCAGGATGACATCTAGTATAAATGTCTTCCTCTTGGTTTCCCTCTCTGTCTCTTTGTGAAAGGGCATAGATATATATACTGACTAGATATCGCCTGAGCTGCGCTGATCAGTGGAACATATATATCCCAGTCTAAATCACTCTAAAACGCCTTTTTTTAAGGAAATCTTCAATCGGGTCGGGTCAAAGTGTATTTGTGGTAATGCTAGTAAAAATAAATTTAAAATACTTTTTTTTATTTTTTTTAGGGTTAGGGTTTTTTTTACCATCATTACACGTCTGACCTATGTCAGAAACCAACCCGCTTGAATATTGTCTAATATATATTAAAATAAGGCGTTTTAGAGTGATTTAGACTGACAGGACCTCTGCCCCGTCGACGTTCATTCAATCAGGTGGGTGGTTACCCCGCGGCAAGATGGCGGCATTGTTGACGCATGCTTAGAAGCCGAATGCGATATCTAGTCAGTATATACATCTATGATATCAAGTCAGTATGTATATCTATGGTGAAAGGGAACATACTTAATCGGTTTGCTACGACTATGTAGTTCATTTAGCAGATGGTTTCGTCCAAAGTTGGGGTGACTCCAGATCCATTTGTGTCAACTGAGACGCTCGTGTTGTTTGAACTACTGTTTATATCTATTGTACATTTGTATTCTTGTTTTTATTTGTATGTTGTATTCAGGGCGTCACTGAAAAAGAGAGCCTGCTCTCAATGGCCTTCCTTGAATAAATAAAGGTTAAATACAATAAGTGTCATTAAGGAGCAGGTAGGGGATTGGGGCATCTTTCTCTAGGACGAGTAAAGCGTGGACAAAGGATACTGGGCATCGAACCCAGTAGCCTTTGGCTGGGAGTCGAACTTATAGCATGCAGCCTACCTGTAGGCAAATCCCTCAAAGCTTGCTACAGGTAGACCGGGCACATTGGGGATCCAACCCGGTGCTCCTCGCCTGAGAGTGGAATCCTCTCCCGCCGCTACACCATCCCGCCCACTACAAAACTTTGCAACATTGTGAACGTTTGAAACGATGCGTCGCTGTGGACACCGACGCGACCCCAGGGCATCTCTGTGAACTCGCCCCCTCTCTCTTGATTAGGTTATAAATATGACCGCCGAGTGATCTGCTGAGAGACGGAGCGGCAGGAATCAAAGCGGATGCAGTCGCACACGCGCACACGCACACACACACACACACACGCACGCACGCACGCACACACACACACACACACACACACACACACACACACACACACACACACACACACACACACACACACACACACACACACACACACACACCTACCTGTTTGAAGCCAAGCTTCTGCTTCAAAACACTCCTTCCCTTCATCAGCGAGTGTCTGCATCTTCAAATGGATACGATGAGGGTCTTCCAGTGTCCACTTCTCTGGGGAGGACCAACCCCGCCCACAAACCCACTAAACCCACCCACCACCACCACCACCCCCACCCACCCCAGCAGGGCAGGACAATTGAATGGAGGAAACAAGTTGCTCTGAACTTTGTCCCTTCATTTGGCAATCGTCAAGGTTTTATTTTATTTATTTATTTTATTTATTTATTTATTTATTTCCTCCCTGTGTTAAGGGCTGTGTTACCCGTTTTAGTTATTTATTTATTTATCATCCTTTGAAGCCAAATCTCAAGGCCGCTTCCCACACAACCCTCAACCAAACTTACTCACACACAAACACACACACACACCGGCTCCTAGAAGGGAAGACAAAAGAGTCTTGTAAAGCGCTAGTGTAAGGAGAGTAATTAGCGCCTCGGGGGAAGAGCGGCCGCGACAGCGCGCACACTTCCCCGACACAAAATGGCTGCCAGTCAACTGTCAGCGCCGCGCGCTCCCCTCGTCATCGTTCTGTTCTTGAGGAATGAGTTTCCCACCTTCCGCACGCCTTCCTCCTACACTATTTTTGCTTCTCTATTTTTATCATCCCGTCTGTTTGACTGTTTGAGATGTTTACCAGGAGCTGGCTTGTTTTATGTTATTTCTTGTTACCTGCAGCCCGTCGTGTATTAAAGAGTATTTTTAGCCAATGCTCTTTATCCAGCCATCTATCGATCCATCCAAAACAAACGGGCTACAATGATGTTACTCACTGATTAAAGATACAACTCGCCATATGTATTCTCCCAACACCACCAGTAAAACCGTCTAGAGGACGAGGCATTGCTTTGATTCTGTTATATAATCAGACGATGACGTCGCTGCCTCCAGCCCCGTGGCCACATGTTTTCAGTTGTGATGACAGAAAACGGGTGATTTTTCAGTGGCTTGTGATGGATAATCAACATGACCCCGAGTGGTAAAATAGGAGCCCTGTAGCACAACATCCAAGGCAGATTCGTCAAGGTGATGTTTTCTGTTAACCTAAACTTAAACTGATGATTATCGATGGCACTATTCACCACACTAATATCTATGATTCTAGACAACACATTGTTGCATGTACAGACTTAATGGAAATATGCTATGTCTAATATATAAGTGTGCGTATTCTTTGCTGTTATTTATTTATATATTATGAATCTGTATGAATGTTTTCAACGACTTACTGCCAAGGCCTTACTTAATGAAGTACATGGATGGTGTATTGTCATGCCAAGATTCAAGCAAACATTCTGTCAGTACAGAATTTTATTTATATATTTTTTATATTTTATTCAAAATACGACAGCCTAACCTGTAGGCATCCTAGAACAAAATGCTTGACCCCAACCTGCTCCTTAATGATGTGTTTCTCAATTAGCAGTATTCATCGATTTGGATGAAATCATTGGACTCCATCGTCAGATGATTTATTTTGCACTAAGACGGGAAAAAAAACAATTGTCTTTTGTACACCAACAGCTCTCAACATGCTTTTGTCTCTAAAAGAGTATTTTGTGCTTAGTTAGTAATTAGCAATGAACGTTTATTGGACGCCAGTAATACCGCAACAAGTCATTGGCATGAACCGAAGCTTAAAAATGGATTCAGTCGTGATATTGGATAATAAATCGAGAAACTGTTACCGTTTGTAATCTGTATTCGCCAATTAACTAATTCTACAAGAGCCTCTGGTTTCCGTGTGAAAGCGTTGGTGGCACAGTGGAAGCTTTCTGTTTGACATTACGCGACTGTTGGCACCCCGACTTGTTGGACTTTGGCTCGCTTCCCAGGAGCAAAGCGAAGCCCCTTCGCTTAGCCCCGGACCGCCTCTGAAGAATGTTTAATCCCCCATCAGTAAATCCTCTGTCCACATATATATATTAATACCACAGCAGTGTTCAATTCTCGTTTCCGATTGGTCAATAATCTTCCAAGGCTGTCCGTTATTTTTCAATAACGGGATAACGCTGCCTTTTACCATTTCTGAATCAATGCACTACCAATACGACGTTAACCGCCAAAATACTTGAAAACCCCCAAAACAACATGCTCAACGCACCGTGGAAGAACATTTTAATTTCAGCAGATTAAGATAGATAAAAAGAAGGTTTAAGCTGTCAGAAGCGTCAGAAAGCAGCATTAGCTTCGCATCACAGGAATTGTTCTAGAACACTCTTTCTAGAAAATCCTAGACTACCAAATATTCTAATCTTCACAAAAAACACATTCATGTTGATTTGAATCCACGATCATTACATCAACACATATTTTCCAACAAATGCTGTAGACTACTTCTCTTTGTAAAGGGCTATGTTCCTAATACAAAATAATCATATATTTAGTTGTTGTTCCTCCATTGAACGCTGTCGCCATCCCATGTTTTCCTTCCCCTTTCCTGTTGCCGGAGACATTTGCACTCTGCGATGCGTGGTGATGGAGCTCTGCCTTCACAGCTACAGCTTGTTTAAACATCATCGTCTTCTCTACGATTCTCTGAGCTTTTCCCTGCATGCCAGCGGCTTAATGCGCTGCATTCCTGTCCATTGTTACCCCTAGAAATCACAACTCCACTGCAGAGTCCACAGATGGGATCTCCAGTTCAACACTAGAAATCCTCTTCTATATCATCCCATGAATGACGGATGGTGACGCACCCCCATTGATCCTTTCAATACATTCCTCAATAGATCTCCTCATTCTTATGTTGCAAAATGCCAGCGTTTTCCGGCAAACAGCTTCTGCGTGCCGGTCCGTGTGTATTCTCCTGCTCTTTGACAGCGGTGCTCGTTTATTGTGACATTGAGCTCTGTTGGATGTGTAGAAGGTTTTGTAAGGCAGTTGTTGTCAATGTATGTTGGGGTTTTATGTTTTGATGAAAAGGTACGGTCATTCTTGAGTGTGTGTGTGTGTGTGTGTGTGTGAATGGAAGACCCACTTTGTGACAACGGCATATGCAGAACACAAAGGTGTCCCCCACCGAGGGAGCCATTCATTTCACATTTTGTGATTCTAGGCATTTCTATAAGGAAAACATAAATCCTATCCGACATGCTATAGCTATCCTGAAGAAACATTGTAAGAAACATAACATTGTGAATTAGTGGCCACCATCAACATAACATCCATTGCTTTTTGATGTTGCATTATCTTGGGATTCATAATATTAATATGAATGACAGTTTATACAATTTGAACTATATTTATATATCCCTGTATAGCTTCTGTCCCTAATTTAATATTTTATATTAATACAGTATATTTCATTTCATCACATGTAATCTAATCTCCACCTCACCCTGTTGTGTCTTTTGTTATGTGTCGTGTCTTCGTATCTCAACAGATTTCGTCGTATCTTTTCTTTTATGAAGTTGTATATGACCTGATCTGGAGAAGGCTCCCTCCACAACCGAGGGGAGTCTGGGGAGAGACAAACACAGCTAATAAAAGTCTGAAGTAGAACTGAACTGAAAGGTAAACAACCGGCCGAGTAGGTAGTAAACATTGATCAGATCACAATAATGCTGCAGTTTATTGCTACTAGAGATGAAGGTCAAATTTCAACTTTATTAAGCATTTAATGTGATCCATTGATGTTTAGATGAGAGCGTTTAAAACAATGTGATTGCAGTTAATACAAGTCGATATACAACTAGGTGGTTATCTTATGTTTGGCTCCCAGTTAATATATTATTCTGAGTACGATGCACCACCCAACAAAGTTTCTCCTGTGAATTCAGAAAGAGATGATAAGCTCTAATAATAAGAGTCAGGGGGTGTGAAATGAAGCAAATTGTATTTTTATTTGTCAACGCTGGGTTCAACCCAACTTGCCTGAGGACATTGAGCTCGAAACAAGTTCCCTCATTGGTCACTCACCCTGACTGTTGTCTCCAAAAGCTGTCAAAACTAAAACTAAACTCGAACAAATTTATTATTCATTGTTTGGCAAACGAGAATCTCCAGTCTCCATGGAGATAGCCATGGAGGAACAACTGACCGACTCAAATCTTTTTCAGTCTTCGTTTGGAGAAACCAAGCTAGCATGTCGTTTCCATCACAACTGCGCTATCGCTCACCAACTCAGGATAATTAAAACGTTTGTTCAGTCGCTCCTTCAACTCTGACTCGTGAGAAACACATATCTATAGATCTATAGATATAGATAGATAGATATCTCGATATAGATATAGATAGATATGAAGCCCTGACCTTCAGATGATTTTCAGGACCACAACAGAGAGCCAGCCCCCTCCCTGGGTCTCCGTTGGTTCACCGTTCCAGCCCCTGAGGGGGGTGAAGAGGGGATGTGGGGGCATATATCTTTATATATGAATGTACGGGATGTATTACTCTGTGATGTATTCATTCATGTTGATTTAACATGGAGATATTTGCTTGTGTGTGTGTGGGTTTGATAGATTTGCATCTGGATGTCAGTAAAGAACCAAAAGGCTTTGTTTTGGTGAGGACAGAAGAGAGTGAGTTGTGACGTCGCTGTACGATCGCTCCCCCCTCGACTTGAAGGTATCATACGGAACCTTTCTGCATTCAAATATCCCAAAACGACAGCATATATATTTTGTTGAGTTGTGTGCTTACATTATCCAAATTGTTTCCAACAAGAAAGTTTTATTCACTGTCACGTCACGTGTCAATGGCGTCAGATGCTCTTTACCATTGGCCTCTGTTTAAACATGCAACAACAGTGATACAGAAGAGACATCACTTATCAATATGATTTTCCATATCGATCTAGCTTACGATGTGCTACTTTGACGAGTTGCCCGTGCCAGCCACCAAGGTAGCGCAGTGTTTTCTTGGATGGGGTCATTTTTAGTTAGTATTTGTTTATCCATCCAAGAGAACGACGCCGTCCGCGATCGATAGCCTTTGCCATACTTGAATCATATTTCATTGTAGAGCGGTGCGCAACACATTGATTCACTCTCGCTCTCCCTCTCTCAGCAGCACTCTGACGACGGAGCGTCTCTGAATGGCCACTCCTGTCCGGGCAACACTCTGAACCAAAACATGCTCATCCCGCGTATTTGTTTGATCTGTGTGAGTGTAGAAGCATTGTTGTCGGCTTTTCCCTTCAGAGAAGACGGTTGAAATCATTAATAGAATAAATCCGGGGTTCGCTATTCAGTGTGCCACTGTTCTCTCTCCATTTTGTTCTAGGGTGTTTTCCCAAAGTCCAAGAAGAGTGACCGCAAAGCAAATAGAAACCGGACCATTTTTACTTACTTACTTATTTACTTACTACTTAAAATATTTTATTAGACATGATAAGATTCAAAATATTTTAAAGAACTAGGGGCACACACTTTCACATATATACAGAAGGAAGGAAGTGGACGACCTGTCCACGTGTGTTCGATGAGGGGTTTGAGAGCTGCCATTTGTTGAGTTAAAGCCGACGTTTCATCCTAGCACGAGGGACCCTCGGAGACGTTGGCCCGCCATGTCTCCCACTTCAGTCAAGGGCTATCCGGAGCCGAGATACTGAGCGTTCCTCACAACGGCCGAAAGGGCTTCTGCAGCAAGGAAGAGTCTGAGAATAATAAGGTGTATTTTTAACATTAAAGCATGTAAACCTATTCTAGTAGTACCCGCAATATGTAATTATTAACCACAATAAGTGCATTATACAACCCCTTTAAGAACGTAGCTGCACCCTGACCTTCTTATAAACTCACAGAGGACTCTTCAGCAGGTATTCAGATCAGAGTCAGACCAGTAGACCAGTAGACCAGACCTGCCTTCCTCCAACAACCCCCCCCCCCCCCAACCAACCCCCTCTCTCTTTCTGGGACTTCAGATGGGGTATTAATATTTGATGAGGTTGGCAGGTTAATCCAATCTTATTTCAAAGCGGTGACAACGATCATCATCTTGTGTCGTGGAGGAAAAGTCCCTTTCATTTCATCTGAGGAGTCACCACCGCGCCACATCCCAAAATAAAAAGTTGTTATCCTCATTCTCATCATGATTGATTGGATCACGTGATCAGCATTTCACCCTCAGACCCTCCGTGTTCCGTTCTGGCGACATCAATATTCTGGAGTCGAAAGAGGCAGGACTAATTGAGTCGCCGCATACCAATCCAAAGACAGGCTGGCGGTGTCCTCTCTAGACAGGAAGTGAATTGTTGTGGCCTAGGTTATGGCGATCGCATTATTTTAGATCTTCAAATGATGAGGTGAGTGGTGTGGAGAGAAATGAGTCATGAGTGTTGATTAAACTCAATGACCGAGAGACACGGCCAACAGGAAGGATATGACGTCCATGTTAATGAAGAAGTTTTGAATTCTCATTATCTGGCGAGATGGACAGGAAGTTCACGCTATATCCAGAATTTGCACATTTCCTGCGGGCTTGAGAGAGTCAAATATTGAAATAGTAATGAATAGAAGGTTACCTTTGTAAAAAAGAATATACTTATAAAGCACTCTAAGTTAAATATATATTGCGTTAGTCTAGGAAGTGCTCCCAACTAAAGATAAAGGTTGAATTATTCTGGTCCCTGTGTGTTCGGTCAGATCCATCCACACCACCAACTCTAATGCCCGTCCTTCGTTTTCAATTTGTTCAATTTTCGCATGCTCCTTTAATATCCTAGGGTTGGTTTGCTGTGCAAACAGCTGCAGCTGCCAGCTCCAGCCCCGCCCTCGCCTACCCACAATGCACTGGGCAGAAACTGTTTTATTTCTCCATCTCTGAACTAGAGGAACAATATATATATATATATATATATATATATATATATATATATGAACCAAAGGTTACTATTTTGTACACTTGTCTTTGAATTCAGGTATCATGAGAACTAATATATATATATATATATCCAATTAGTTCATACAAAATTGCTTTGCACGGGTTGAATCAGAAGCAACAAAGTGACATTTTCTTCCTGTTGAATCACTTTGATCTGCTAATTTTAGCTTGCATAATTAATTGTATACGTTATATTTAAATATTTCTTTTCTTTTCTACTATTACACATTACAGTTAGCCAAACAATGCGAGTTCCAGTCCTCTGGGGAAATTAAACACCTAGCTACCCATCACATATCTGAAAGGTAACCTTTGCATGCACATCGCGCAAGATAACGTTTTGTCATGTAAAAAATACACAAACAAAAAACCGCATGATCAACTACAAATCGATTGATTCATTATTTATGTATTCCTGTATTTATTTATTTATGTTCTGTGGAAGTGCAGTGTGCAGTATAAAATAATGAAATGTGTCTGCACATATCCATCAAAGTGGGGGGGCTGGGGGGGGCATAAATATAGCATACTTATGTCCCAGAGTTGTGCTGCATTATAGACCTATGCATTCTATCAACTGTTTTCTATCCATTTTATTAATTGTGTTTATATTGTAAATATATTTTTCACATATACTGTTGTTCTTGAACATTCGTATGTTACCTATGGCCATACAGTAAACATGATATACATTTTGATGAATGTTCATTCTTTATGTTTTCATAAAAAATGACTCACTAGTGAGTGAACTCAGAACACTCTTCAGTATCGCAATAACTAGAGAAAATACACACGTTACACAATCAAGTTTGTAAAAGACAAAGACTGGTTAGAGTCTAGAGTAGCTAGGAATCAGAAAGGGGAATTGTCAAACCTGTTCCTTGTATTTCTGCACCTATAAATGTCAACAAATCCCTTGTACTCTGCAATAAAACTCTGTGATTCTGATGCTAGACATTTCTAGACTTCTAGATTTCTATGCTAGACATTTTGATTCAGCATTCAGAGATCATAATCAACCGTGTTGTGATACCTTACAAATTCTTCCACGGGCCGACAGACAAACACACACACACACACACGGATGAGAGTGTAATTGTGGTTCCTGATTGTGTCTTCAGCGGCGGTCATGTTGTGTTGCCAGGTTTCAATCAGGCTGGATTGTGCGCAGGGGTTTATGTTGTTGTGGCGCTGGTTTATTTTAATACACAACTCAGAGCTGTCTCTCTGCTGCCTACACAGAGGTGTGCACAGGCGAACGCACACACATGCTCACAATCATGAACACACACACACACGCGCAAACACAGACGCACAGGTTCATACACGTGTGTACACACACACACATGCAAACATGGACACATCCACACTCGTTCTCACACACACACACACACAGACACACACTCATGCACACAAATACATGATATATGTCCACATCCTGAGCCTATCATTTAGAATTGACAGTGAATTTGCTTAGCAGATATGGTTGCAGCCCCATATGAAACACAATAAATAACCTGCTTATAGAACACTATAAATAATACCCATAACATATATTTATATGTTAATACATATCTATAAATTACTCTTGGCAGCAGCACACCAGGAGAGGCAAATTGTGAACCCACAAATGAACTAGCCGTGCATTTATTTAAAAATAATATGTGCGCCACAGGGCCAAAGACACAACCCTTAAGAGGACGAGACCAGTATTTCAGAGGGTTTCTCTCTTTTTGCTGACGCCATGTATGTGTGTTGTCATGAGCTGATGACCTTTGTGGGGCCCGTATGTATATCTGCTTGTGTTTTCTTTGTCTCCCCTGTGTGTCCGTACAGACGACGGTCCGAACGTGTCAGAGGAAATTACCGTCTTTATTTTTCAATGTCACGTATAGCGTCGGTGGTCAAAGCCTCTTCATTATGCTGAAACCACAGAACAGCGGCCGCAGTGGAAACCTAAGCGGTGATAAAGCGCGGGTCAAAGACAGCGGAAATGTCAGAGTACAGTATTTTGTTACGCATTTTCAATGTCAGCTAAACATCTGCCTGTCTGTTCTGCAATATTTACTGCCAAGTATTAAAGGGGTTCTATTTAACCACCAGGTGGGATGTTCATTAGCTATTGCCAGCCATTTCAAAAGCCGCACAACTCGTGATTGCAGCACTGCATGAAGAAGACTCCGATAAACGATCAGACAGTTGGACAGAGAAGCCCTATAGGAAGTCATAATTGTGTTTTACTGTGAGTGGTAACCAAGTGCATTTTACTCATAAGCTCACTGCTCATAGCACTGAAAAAGATTCTCACCATTGTTAAACATCATGGTGTTTCCGTTATGGTCCCCGTTGTCACCCCCGCGATGCTGACGGAGGTTCGTGGCCGTTGGGGGGGGGGGGGGGGGGGCTGTGGGCCGATGTGGTGGGAGGCCCTCTGACTGGAGCTGGGATTTAGGGCGGTACGAATACAAGCACAATTGACTTCACTTCACTTTTGATGTGGGGAACTGAAATTGCTTCAGGGAAATGCCTCAACCTCACAGAGGTCAGCTGCAGCGCGCGCGGCTGGAAAACCCATGTTGTCGTTTCTTTTTTTCTTTTTATAAATCTTTGAGAGACGGAGGTAGAGGAGGAACGGGATGAAGAGTGGTTGGTTTTTTTTGCTCTGCTTTTTTTTTTTTTTTTCGATCCGGGTCAAAAGAGTATTCAGGAACCAGCTCAGTAAGAAGGTCGCCCGGTTTGGAGATGTCCTCATTGTAACGAAAAAACAGCAAAACAGACACACACACATACACACACACACACACACACACACACACACACACAAACACACAAACACGTGCACATTAATTCACAAACAATCCCCCCTCTCTTTCCCCACGCCCGACGTGTTGAATAATTAATTTGCATTATGTTGTTTGTATCCCACCATACATCATCCACACGACAGTATCATGTTCACAATCAGCACCATCTCACGAAGCTAATGAGGAACCCAGAGTGAACCAAACGCACACTGCTGTGCCACACCACAAAGTCACACACTTAGTCCCAGTAGCACAATTACGACCCGGACCCTGTTGGGGTTCTGGGGTCTCTGGTGGCGACAAGCTGGGGGATTACCCACCAGATGAAGTACCCGGTACGCAGTGAGCGGCCGGGCTGGGGGTGGCCGCATCAGTCCCCAGTTTGTAATTGAGGTGTTTAGGCAGATCAAGATAAATGGGTGCATTAGTGACAAATATTGTTGCAAATGGTATGCGCACTGCAGATATGGTGTGTGTGTGTGTGTGTGTGTGTGTGTGTGTGTGTGTGTGTGTGTGTGTGTGTGTGTGTGTGTGTGTGTGTGTGTGTGTGTGTGTGTGTGTGTGTGTGATTAGATAGAGAGATATGTGTGTGTGCAGAAGCCATTTTCTTCCTTATAATCCTATAATCCCTCCTTTCTGATTTCCACCACACCTTCTCTACCTCCTTCCTTTGTTTCTCCTTCCCCACTTGCTATCTAGATAGCTAAGCTATCCTGAGCTATCCTGACATCAACGTGGTTGTGAATATCAACAAGCGAAATATATCTATATATCTTAGCATAATTTATAAAATTTGGTTGTCAAGACTTTCCCTCTGCCAATGTCTGGGAGGCATGTGCACTACACACACACACATTATGCACACACACACATACACATTATGCACGCACACACACACAAACACGCACGCACGCACACACACACACACAAACATTATGCATACACACACTTACACATTATGCACACACACACACACACACAGTGCCCACCTCCAGATTAAACACAGATGCTACATTGAAAAGCTGCAGAGATGCATTCTCCTCTCCCCGCTCTGTCCACAGGCCACGCAGCGCAGGCTGACGCGTGGCAGGGCTGACGCGTGGCAGGGCTGGCTCTGCGGAGGCGCTGGGAGGCAGAGGCTGTTCGGAGTCTCACTGGCTCACGTTCATTGATGCTAAGTCTGCCAATCATCTTTATTTATAAAGTTGAGTGTAGGGGCGGTTGTGTGTGCATGTCACTCCATGTGTTTGGGATTGTGTGCGTGTGCATGTGTGTGTCTCTCTCCATGTATGTGTGTGAATGTGCATGTTTGTACATGCGTGTGTGTGTGTGTGTGTGTGTGTGTGTGTGTGTGTGTATCCACATGCCTGCGTGAGTGTGACTGCAAATTCCTTTATCTACATCTGAAAGGAGAGTGTGTGTGTGTGTGTGTGGGATTAAACCTGTGCTCAGGAGAATAGGCAGCGTGTGGTGTTTGAGTATGACAGATCAATGGAAGCCCTGTCGAGACACACACCCCCACACACACACACACACACACACACACACACCGCCCTCCAGGGAATAGACCTAGAACACATAGAATATGAGATCAGGTAATTAAAGCAGGCGTTGTGATGCGGTTTGTCTCGCTGTGGTGCCGATGTCTTTCATCTCGCGGCGTTCTCCCGTCCTTAAGAACCAGAGGGTGTGATGGTGAGAAACGCACACACTATCCCCCGCGAACCTCTCGTGAAGCGGAAGTGTTTTTTTTTCATTTTGTCACACTGTGCAACATTTTTGTCTGTTTATACTCGCAACAACGAGTATTGAATACACGCTTCAACTTCTACGGTAGCATTCATTTTGTCACACTGTGCAACATTTTTGTCTGTTTATACTCGCAACAACGAGTATTGAATACACGCTTCAACTTCTACGGTAGCATTTCAACTTAATTGAAACACAATGGCTGACTCGTGTTTGGCTTTCATCTAGTCCTATATTCCTTTTATCACCGATCCACATTTACTTCTGCCTCGTTTCCACCGAGCGGTGTGCTACGGTTCGGTGTGGTAGGCGCGCTGAGCCGTACCTATTTTTCGGTACTCCTCCATTGGGGTACCAAGCGGTACCTGAAAAGGTGGAGCTACACGAGCCGTCTGTTGATTGGTTGACAGAATCGTGGGGATAAATACAACAAGCACAGTACCCGCAAGGTATTTCTGGACAACGGCGAAAGCATCGTTTATTGAAGAAAATGTTGCGCAAAAGTCCTTCTTTGGCGTCCCACATTGTTGCCCTTGTTTAATGTGTTGCGTTCTTCTTTTTCCTTGGATTTATTAGCAGGCTACACTGTGTCGGGCTGCTATGAGGTCACGATGCTCACGTTGCTACCACGGCTATCGGCGTCCGGCTTAAACGCCACCCTGCCGTACGGGTACCGTCGGCGGTGGATACTCAAGACAGATTCAGCGGAACTGAGCTGTCCCGCTCTGAGCCCGCACCACTACGCACAGTGGGAACCAGGCATTAGTCTAGAACGGTTTAGTTGACGCCACTGTGTGTATTATTATAGGATGTAGCCAGGGCAAATAACGGTTGGAGATCTTTAGCTCAACAGAACGGTTAATATCAGTAGAAAACAAAGAAATCCTTAATCCCTCAGGACCATTTAAAGCAGAGACGTTTCATTAAACTATCCCGGGTTTGTTCCCAGACTACAAATCCTGAGGACAACCCCGTGCTCCCCCAGGGGCCACAGTACTATAAAGGGCCGTCCATTTCCTGAAAGAATACCAAAACATAGCCTCCTTTGTGTTCCCGTTTTAGAATCACTGTTCTTTTGCACTTCCACTGTCTGTCAAACGCCACGGCAGCTCTTTGGCCCGCATATCTTGTTTTTTTGTGTATGCTAGCCACCAGTCATGCATTCCACTAAAATATAGATCCTTTCACTTATTCAGCATTCTGTCAGCGAGAGGGAACGACGCGCCCAAATTGAATTTACTGCTCGGCGCAGGCAGTTCAAGTCAAAAGAAAAGTCACCGGGCGCTTGCTTATAAATATGGATTTGCTATCAGGGCTTTTTTTTGTTTCAGCGATGTGCCCCCAATCCTTCTGCTTTCTCCTCTTAAAGGGCCAGTGAACTCCAACCCTTTTCTTTTTTAACGTGGAAATGTCCTGGTTTGATTGTCCACACGGTTACTAAAATAAGACCGTTATTTAGAGGACACAGGATTGAAAGCCTTTTAATGTGTTTCCCTTTCTCTGCCAGTCTCTCTGTCTCTGCCCTGAACGCCGCCACAGTTCACGTCGAAGTGACGTCAAAGGACACTTAAGTGTACTCTCCAACGTCACGACGACAAAGGGACGGCGATGGCCTTGTTGGGTTGAATCGTGCATTCAGTACAAGTTGAGTCAACCAAACTCGCCTGGCGCTCACAATCCTCCGAATGTTGTCTTTAGTCAAATCGTCCTTGTTTGAACAATGTGGTTGGTGTGGGTCGTAACCATGGGGATAACCCACACCCCCTCCCCCCTCCTTCTTGGAACTCTCAGCCCGAAAGGCTTTGTGGTGAACTCGCAGTGTTCCAATTCAACTCTCTCATAGCTTCACTCTAAATGCAGACGTGTCCCTGTGCTTTGGCTCAGGGTTAGTGTTTTCGTGCAGGCGAGAGGGTGGATTTGAAAGGATAGTTACGTCATTATAACTCTCGTTCTTTGATTTGTAAAAAAAAGTTTTATTTCATGCAGGCTACACCGTCTAGCCTTCACTAGATAAGGCGAACATAAGGCGAAGACTAGACGGCGTAGCCTGCATCGAACAAAAACTCTGGCGGCTGGTGGAGCGATGACCAGACTCTTGGATGAGTTAATAGTGCTCTCTGGACCACCTGGTGCAGGGGGGTGGGGCTAAGAGGTCCCCCCCCCCCCCCACTGATACGGACGCACCTGTGCTGTACAGGTGTGTCCCGTGGCCGCGTACGGTCGTCCACGTCAGCCGTTTCTCTCTCTCCCCCCCCCCCCCCCCCCCCACGCACACATGCCGGTCGGCACTCGGGTCCATATGTGTTTTGTTTTTACATCGTACAACATTCCCACGCACACACACACGCACACACACACGCTCACACACTGACACACACGCTCACACACGCTCACACACGCTCACACACACATACCACTGATTTAACAGACATGTTCGGGTCACATTCTTATAGTGGCTATTTTGAGTTAAAGTTCATGTAGGTTATATAAAGAGATACCAGTTCAGTGCTTATTGTTATGCTAGGAATGCACCCACATTATTTTGGAGCGCATCTCTTCCCTGATTGGTTTGGGGAATCCATCTTGCCTGTCACAGGGTGCACGAAATGTATCACTTCACGATAGCAGAGTAACGTGGGGAGGGAGGCAGCGGAGAGGAGAAGGGACTTGGGTGTGTAGCCTCAAAATCGGCAGCTTTCCTGTCCTCTTTTCCCCTCTTAAGTCCTCTCTGCGCCACAGCACTTCTCACCGGGATCTTTTTGTCCTGGTCTCAGAGCCCAGGCCTTAAACCTAGGACACACTAGCCCCGTCATCACTCCCACCGCACACACACACACACACACACACACACACACACACACACACACACACACACTCGCTCTCGCTCTCGCTCTCTCACACACAATCAGACACACACACACACACACATTCAAATACACATGCAGACACACACACACACAATCACACGCACACACACACACCAAACCAGACAGAATCAGACACACACAATTACACACGTGCATACAATCAGACACACACACACACACACACAATTGCAGATAACCACACACATAAAAACGCACACAAACACAATCACATACACACTCACACAATCAGAGACGCAATCAGACACACACACACACACACAATCAGACACACACACACAATCAGAACCTCCCGCTGGGCGGCAGCGGGCCGTACAGGATCGCTTTGTCTCGGTGTCGCCGCCGTCTCCCCTGGACGCGGGCCCGCCACCTGGCCACCCGGAGCAGATGGGTGAGGGTAGCACTCTCACACACACACGCACACGCACGCACACACATGCACACACGCACACACGCTGGCCAGGGGTCACCGCCAGACAATGCAAACAGCCAAACAGCCACCTAGACATGAGACCTTCAAGGTGGGAAAGGTCGCTGAGACCACAGCCAGGGGGGGCTACACTGAGGGGGGTGGGGGGGTGAGGGGAGATGCAGAGGGTGTCAGACAGGTGAGACAGGTCATTTTGCCGTCTATGGGGGGAGAGGGGAGGAGTGGGGGTGGGGGGTGGCGTTGGGTCGGGATGGCGGGAGGACAAGAGAGGGGAGCGGGGGGTGAGCAGGAGGGAATGGAGGTGGGAGGAGAGCAGATGGGCAGGTGAGGGGTTGGGAGGGGGAGGAGGAGGTGGGGAGGAGGAGGAGGTGAGGATGGGTTGGGAGCAGGTGGGGAGGGGAGGGGGAAAGACAGAAGAGGGCTGGACATGAGGGGGAGTTGGGAGCAGACTCAGCGGTCCTCCAGGATGTAGACTGGGCGGGGACAACAGTTCCCATGTAGCAGCTCCTCCTCCTCCTCCTCCTCCTCCTCACCAGACTCTCAGGGGGGGAGACCACTGCTCCAGCCTCCTCCTCTACTGGGGAGGCGAAGGGAAGCGTACTGCCATCACAGAGACAAGATGGCCCCCCTGAGAGAGGGAGAGAATAGAGAGAGAGAGAGGGAGAGAATAGAGAGAGAGGGAGAGAATAGAGAGAGAGAGAACAGAGAGAATAGTCTCCCTGTGGCCCTTAAGAATATCTTAGTATTACAGTTCTTCATGTGGCACCCGAAGGGAAAATAAACCAAATTTGACCCCCTAGACTTTGCCTCTACCTCTCCTCAGTCTTCCTCTGGCTGTTCTACCCTCTCCCCCCTCTCTCTCTCTCGCTCTCTCTCTTTCTCACCCCCTCCCTCCCTCCATCTCTCGTTCTCTTAAAAAACAAACCCTGGAAATATAGGAAAGTGATATATATATATATATATATATATATATATGGGAGTGTAGTCGGCAGGTATATAGAAGCTACACAAAGACACACCTACTCCTCGCGTACAGCATATGCGAGAGAGATATTGCGGTTCTCTGTGGCTGTGGAGTATTTTTTCTTTTGAAGAAAATTTAATAAAAAAAATATCTGGCAGAAAAAAAGTCCCATAGCTGCACTTTGTGATTAATGATGCACACACACACAGAACCTGAGTCCTCAGAGGAAGCCTCATCCCTCCGTTTCTCTCGCTCTCTCTTTGCCCAGGAACTCGAAAAGAAGCAAAGAAAATGTGTTTGTCTTCTGCCTGAAACTGCTCTCTAGCGCTCCCGCTTATCTCTCCTTTTCCCGCCCTCTCTCTCTCTCCGTCTGGAAATGGGTCAGCTCTAATAACTACAGATTAGATTAATCTTTTTTTTTTTTTTATTACGCCGTGTCGGTTGGTCCCGTGAATGGCGGGGGATGAAGATGGAGGTACGATACGATTTGACGGTTGTGTTTGAGAAGAATAGTGTGTGGAGGATGGAGAACAGATTTATTTCTAATGCCCCGGGACTCTGGCTTTTCATTTGACGTGTGTGTGTGTGTGTGTGTGTGTGTGTGTGTGTGTGTGTGTGTGTGTGTGTGTGTGTGTGTGTGTGTCTGTGATGGAAGGGGAATGACAAGAGCATTGGATTGATGTGAGAGAGAAATAGGAGCAGGTGATGGGATTGAAGAGAGTAGGGGAGTGATGGGACGGATGGGAGAGAGTGATAGGAGCGATGAGGATGACAGAGTTACAGAGTGAGGGGAGTGAGCGAGAGAGAGAGTGAGTGAGAGATGGAGCAATGTGAGCGAGAGAGGGATGGGAGTGGAGAGAGTGAGAGATGGAGCAATGTGAGTGAGAGAGGGATGGGAGTGGAGAGAGTGAGAGCTGGAGCGCTGGAAGTGAGAGTGAGTGATGGAGCAATGTGAGTGAGAGAGGGATGGGAGTGAGAGATGGAGCGCTGGAAGTGAGAGAGTGATTGGAGTGAGGGAGTGACGGGAGTGACATGCCGAGCTGCCTCCTGGACTGGGCTGACGTGAGGGGGGGGGGGGGGGGGGGGGGTGCCGGACGGTCTCACTCCTCCTGCCGCGTTCTCCCTCACCTCACCTTCCCCGCCGCCTGACCTTCCCGCCCTTTTTAGCTGATTTGATTTGTGTCACCTCCTCAACGCTCCTCCTCTCACCCACGCTCCTCCTCTCACCCACGCCACCCCCCCCAACCACTGCTGGAGCTACACCATGTCTCCTCGTTTGGTCAAGAAGTTTGCTAAAGAAAACTGCTGCAGTGTTGGCAAACAACAATGTTCGTGTTCCCCAATTACTCGCGTACACATCCTCCGACAGCCTCCAGCAAGCAACGATTGGTTGAAACAAAAGTGAAAGGAAACGGCTCTAAAGTGTGTATCTAAAGTCTGATGTGTGAGACGAGATGCCCCCTCACCTCTATCTGCTCCTTAAAGGAGTTGGCCGGTTTGTGTAGCATTGTCTCTGTCGAGATTGTGATGCAGCCACCATCATGACTCTGTTGAACTCGACCCCTTCAGTGTGAACGTTCAGTGTGTGGGAAGTTGGAGAGCCGTTAACATCCATTATATCTCAAACTAATATGATAGCTGTATCTTTGTTTTGTCAAACACAAGTTCGCACATACAAGCTGCCGGGCCGAGGTGGTTTTCTCCAATATGACCCAAAGAGTTGTGATTGTGTGTTTACACGCCACTCTGCACGCTCACAGACTCCAAAACTAAGAGGCTTCTACTTACATTCACACACCCGGGAACCGAGCACTTCATTTTGAATTCATTTTGATTCTGAATTGAGGCTGCGTTCGATCAGTTAAAGAACACCCCCTCCTTCACTTACCCTCGCAACTTATTCAAATGTTGCTGTGCACTCAGAATTCAGAATGATTTCACACCGCACTGAAACACAGACACCTTCTTCACTCAGGATTCTCCCTGCACGGCTCTCAGACCATCATGGAGTGTAAACACAGAATCCAAACAGGGGGATTTGTTCGGTTGCGGGCGTATATTGGATACAATTACCTAGCCACGGAGGTTTGTATGTGCTTACTTGCGCTGGAAAAAAAACAAAAAGACCGCGATGGGAGCTGCTTAACACTGGCTTGGAACCGAATGGATGTCACTGGCTCGTGCCCAACGGCCCAATTTGGGAACACACGTGCGCCGCAGGAGTCAGTTGAACAGAATGGATGGCTGATGAACAACTTGACATTGACAATGTCGGAAGTGTACCTGAGGTCCTTGAGCAAACCCGGCCAAATCCTTTAATGACATGCGTCTCAGTTTGCCTTGGCCGTGGCTTTGGAATTTGTACCACCTGAGCCAAAGGGGACTCCTCCATGTTTAAGTGGCCTTTTGTTTTCTTACTGCCTCCTCAAGGTGGATTAAACAACGCTATGTCACTGAAAGACTTTTATTCACTCAAATCGGTATGGAGTTTTATCTGTGTGTTTTTGTCTCTGAGCCTCCTGTTTTTGAGAGCCAGCCCGCCGGTGTTGCGTACTGACAGGCCCGCTGACTGCTTCTCCTCAGGGTTATACCGAGGTGACTCAAACTCACAGTTGTGCAAAGTTTTACAGCTGATAAAAGAGATCCGGGCGTTAAAAAAAAAAGCGGAGCCAATTAGGTTTGACGATTCGGAAACAGCAGCGCGACCGCGGTGCACTCACGCAACGCAAAAAAAACACAAAAAAGCAACCCACAACCAGGGCAGATGTTACCTTAAATAAATATCACTCTACACCCCGAGCGGAGAACGTGAGCAGATGTTTTGTTTTCGTATTCCTCTCGCACACATTAACTCACCGTAGCCTTCAACCCGGCCTGCCATCTTGAGTTAGAGACGTGCGCGCACATTCGAGAACGCCTCGCCTGCCGTCTCCATGGAGACCGAGGCGAGGGGGAAGGAGGAGGAGGTGGAATCCTGCCCTACAGCAATTCACATCATGGCGGTCCCGCCGGACGAGAGGAATCTGAAGTGTGTTATTAAGCCGAGCAGAGTTAATAAACACGGTGAACTCTGCATGAAGCCGTTAAGCCCCTCGCCGGCCGCGCTCGGCCCGCAGGGAACCCCAGACCCTCGCCACGCCCCGGCTCCTCGCCACGCAAATGACTGTGCTTGTGTGTGTGTGTGTGTGTGTGTGTGTGTGTGTGTGTGTGTGTGTGTGTGTGTGTGAGCAAGTTTGGTGTGTGTGTTTTTGAAAGAGGGAGTTTGGTGTGTGTGTGTGTGTGTGTAAGAGAGAGAGTGTGTGTGTGAGCAAGTTTGGTGTGTGTGTTTTTGAAAGAGGGAGTTTGGTGTGTGTAAGAGAGAGAGTGTGTGTGTGTGAGCAAGTTTGGTGTGTGTGTGTGTGCATGATACTATGTAAACATGTTCTTGTGCTCGTCGTGTTGTGTGCTCACGTGTGTGTTTGTCTGAGTAGGAGTCTGGAGTTTCAGGGCTATTTTTTTTTTTTTGCTGATACAAAACTATAAATTACCACCAACTTTAATTACTGCGGAGCGCGTCTACACGCCGTGCTTTTTCACCGACGGGATCCCGTGCGTGCCCCTCCCCCCCCCCCTCCCCGTAGCACTCCAGCGACTCCCGTAAATTAGGGGAAACAATAAAGGTGATTTGTCTTCACCTCATCCGCGTCGGAGCTGCACTTCCTCCCATGATGGACGAAGAGGAATGACCTCTCGTAAAACCCAAATTACACTAATGTGTGAACGCCCGGCCACACGTGAGGGGGGGGGGGGGCGGGTGGTGTTGATGGACGGCCGGCCCATCGCCATCGCCGTCGTGGATGCCGTCGCGTTTGTGTGTGTGTTTTCGGAACGCGCCCCCCTCTGGGTCTTGTTAACGTGCTGCTGAACATGTTAAGAGAGAGCGAGATGTTAAGAGGGTTGGAGGGGTCTTAATGTGTGTGTGTGTGTGTGTGTGTGTGTGTGTGTGTGTGTGTCTCTGAAACAGGTTCCTCTCCATGTTGTTAACCTGCTCCTTAACATCTAGAGAGAGAGAGAGAGAGAGAGAGAGAGAGAGAGAGAGAGAGAGAGAGAGAGAGAGAGAGAGAGAGAGAGAGAGAGAGAGAGAGAGAGAGAGAGAGGACGTGGCCTCCAGTGATTCCTAATCTGAGATTCTCAGCCAATTAGCAGGCTCAGAACACGTCGAAAATCCATGTAACATACATGTACCAAATATCTACTTAATGATTAATGTGTGGACAGATATAGGTCACCTCACAGAGATAAGTAATAGCATTACCTCGCTTCCCTTGGTAAAGAGCTTTGTATTTCCCCGGACACTGTTGAATGATATGTGAGGTTTTACTTTTGAGTTTCACACTCAAACTCTGGGGAAGTCAGTTTGACGCGCCATTGTCCCGCGAAAAGTTCAGGTCTGATTTGTGTCAGAAGAATAACAATTCCTGTCTTTTTTGGGTTGCTTTTCTGTTGTCCACCGCAGGTGTTTTGCTTGTACTTTTGCATCCAGACGAACAATTCCAAACGAATAAAAGCACTGCATTCAGAAAAGACTTTATCTAATTCAACCATTTCGACCACATTTTACTCAAACTCAAAAAGCAATCTGGCTTGAAAGTGTTGTGAGAAAAATTGTTCTGGCTGTTAAGGCTTATTTCCCTCCTCCGCTGTTGACGAAAAAAGATGAAAATATTTGTTGTCCGCGGTGCTGGAAACAAGCAGCGTTTTGCTGTGTCATGGCAACATGTTGCTGGCCACTGATAGGCCATATAGGATTCAAAACAAACAACAACAAAGCCCCGTTCACGTAGTGATGGGTGTGTTCACCTGTCTGGTGGGCGTACAGTATCTGTGACTGTTTCAAAGGAGCTGGGACAATAGCTTCACTTTGGTTCACTTTAAGCAAATGAGCAGATGGTTTGGCGTCATTTGATTGGACGATTGACAGTCAACACTTGGCTGACTGCCGTCGACAGCATTGTCAAAAAAACAACAACACTGGGGTTGTTTTTTCAGCCAGGTCCAGCCGGTTTGATACATACGGCCCTCGGTCTCAGGCCCCTGTCTCAGGGCCGTCCCAGGACACACACTTTTCAAAGAAGGAACCTTGAGTAGGAGAACAGAAAGAGGGGGCTCTCCTTCTGTTTATGCTTAGGGGGCGCAATGGGTGCCATAGTGGGAGCATGACGGGAGCATAAGAAGCAAACCATTTTGGCTTATTTGGTTTTGGATAGCGACGTTTTGTTGTGTATTGACCCAGTTCAGGCATTCATTTCCATATAGTGTGAATTCAGTTTTCTGGTAATGTGGAAAAGGTCATTATGTTGTTATTAACGATCAGATTTTCCCAACATTCACTTGCTGGCTTCATGGTTAGTACATGTCGTGTTATTTGTGCATTATTTATGAGCTCCTTCTTCGACTTGTTCACATTAGAGTTAACTGGGTTGGTAGCTCCAGCAATATGCTAATATCAGTCATTTTTATTGGTAGGATAAGATGGCGGCAGTGGAGATCAATGTGTGTAATACTGCAAACATTTAACACAATGGAAAGTGTGTGTGTGTGTGAGCGTATACAGTGCTATATACATTTCCTACAGTTGAACATTCAAGAGGAGAAAAACACAGATAAGCAAAAGTTCAGTCGCACAACTGAAAAGAAGCATCCACCCATGTAAGTGTCCTTAAATAGTCCCGTATTCCACAACATTGAGTGGTTTCTTAATGATAAAAAATACAGACTTACCAGTTTGAAAATGCAGTGACGGCACATTTAGATCATTTGCGTGCTGAGATACGAACGGGCCTCGTAGTTATGACGGCAGAATAAATATGAATATTAATCAATGGAAAACAGCCCAAATGGCATTCCCTGCTCAGCCTCCCACACTAATCTGTTTAATATCTCGGGGTCTCGTGAGGATGCTGCAAGGACACGGCACTTGTGATTAGACCACGATAAAGCACACCATCTCGTCACGTCCTCCTCGTCTCTCTTCGCCTCCTTCCTGCGCTGTTATTATTGAACTTTTGGCAAACTTTTGCTCGTTCTGCCGTTTTACTGCTTACTTTGTATTCATTAGTTTCCCTGTTGACTTTTAATTATCATTCGACCTTGTTATTACCTGGTCTCATGTTTCCCTCCCCTCCCTTCTTCCCTCCCTCCCTCCCCCATGTCCACTCTCCTCTCTCCTCACCCCTCCCACCTCCTTTGTGTCGTCTGCATATCTCACCTTCAAATGTGCCTCTGTGTTGAATTTCATCATATTTCTATACTTATATATATATATATATATATATATATATATATATATATATATATATATATATAGTAGAACACAATTGTCACTACTCCCTATATTGTTTTGGGGAATTGTCACTGCCCTGCCCTTTGAAACTGTAATTTGAATGTATTTGTAATTTGCGTTTTTATTTGAACACACAACACGTTGTTCTTAAGCTGTATAAATAAAGCTTGAACGATTACGTCTAGTTGAGTTGTTAATTAATGATTGGTTGTTAATTGGTTAATTGATTTACATCTGGCGCAATTCTCTCTGCAGAGATTATCTGCAATGCTAGCACCACACACACGCACACGCACACGCACACGCACAAACACACGCACGCAAGCGCGCACACACACACACACACACACACACAAAGCTCATTGTTCTCTAGTCTCCCAGATTCCATCAGCCCCGCCCCTGTGGTGATCGGCAGCTTGTGGTCTCTTTGTTCCAGGCTAATTAACGGAGGATTCTCCCTGGCTGAGCGCATCACGGGGCCCGGCGGAGGAACAACACCTCTGGCCGGCCGGGAGTCGGTCCATCTCTTATCTCCACGACGACGAAGGATGATTAACAATGTAGAAATCACATGGTATGAGAGCTGTGAGACGGGAGTTCAGCGGCGTCAGTGAGGTTGGGGGAGGGGGGGGGGGGAGGTAAATAGCAAATAGCAGTTTGGTTTTCGACTTCTCATTTTATCTCTTTAAGAAGATGATGAGAATATCTACGATAACAAGAGAGCCCGCCTCGGCGTTCATTCATTGATCCGCACGTTGTTGATGAACCCCGTCCGCTAATTACAGCAAACAGCGCTCCGAGCGCCATTAAAGCCTCGCTCGTTTAATTAGTCACAGTGTCGTCGCAACTTTTTGTTGAGCAGAACATTCAGTGTACATTTCAGCAACTTTTAATACACCAGCTCTGTCTTTAAATAACCTACGTTTCATTTAAATAATACCCTTAATAAGTAATTATTATTTTGTTGTTGTTTACAAAAGGGCCAACCACGAGAGAACACACCGAGTTGTATATTTTTTATTTGATTAACGCTGAGTGTCGGCAGCAATGCAAAAAATAATTTGTTAAAAACATTTACATTACCGGCCTTCCACTAACATCCATTAATTGCTGGGATAATTTGAACTGATTTAATTAGGAGACATTTAGTTTGTGGCGGTTGGTGGTTTGATTTATTCGTGTACAGATAGCCTTTCTGCCTCAGTAGCACTCTGTCCACTATTAATATATTATGTTGACTGAAGGTCACTTTCCTTCACTTGTATGGCAGAGTTTTTTCCATTTGTACTGAAACTTATAAACATTAGCACTCTCTGCTAACCAGTAGCTTTTTCTTTAATAACTGAAATATATTATGTAGCTATCCATTTTGTTTTTGGTTCATTTGTGCTGGAAGATATCATAAATGCAGAATACCAAATAGAAAGATTACGATGTAACTAATTCTGACCTTTATATATATATAAATATAATGATTTGATTATTTGATTATTTGATTTGATTATTTACGTGCACCAGTAGTGCAGGAGGTGGAGCAGGAAGCTGGTTCCATCCCAAGCTCCTCTTAGCTGAGTGTTCTGGTGTCCCTGAGCAAGACACCCTCAACCATCTTCCTCAACTAGCTGGCTGTTGCCTTGCATGGTTCACCCCGTCGTCAGTGTATGAATGTGTATGAATGTGTGCATGAATAGGTGAATGAGAGCCAATAGGAGCCTTGAGTGGCAACAGGTTAGAAAAGCACTCCATAAATTCAGTCCATTTACAGTTCATCTTATACCTTGCCTACTACCTTCGATTTGTATTCATACTGCTGTTTGTGTTCCGTAATTGCATAGATATAGAGAATACCCATGCCCTGCTGTAAGTAATTAACTTGCCAGAATGACTGATACTACACATTGATAATCACTCTGATCGGAGAGCATTTTCCTGTTCACTTTACTGTACTCTGTTCATCTAGCAGGCAAACGTCAACCGGATCACCTGGGATTCAAACTAATGTCTGGGGGTGACAGCTGGAGCGGAAACACTCGGCAACATTCTAATTAAATAACGGTGCGCTTCATCTAACAGTGGGATTACATGGCAGCATATATTTAAGCGTTTTCTTCTTCTTTTGTTTGGTCACAGCTCATTAGAGACGCGCTGAAAGTAATGCGCTGTTAGCCCGATCTGTTTGTCTGACAGCTGTGCTGGTGGCCAGGGCGTCCAGCACACAGTTGTTGTCATACAAAACGGTCGTATTTATTAGTAGACCTTTAAATCACGCTATTAATAACACGCTATTAATAATTAACCGTGTTACGGTTCAATCAATGGGCGCATCAAAAGATTAAAGCCGGCTTTTATTGTGGAGGTAGGAGAAATACTTGAACAACCCACAGAGGCCCGAACTGTATTGTGGTATTTGAGCTATACGACCAAGCTTTTATGTTCACTGTTAGTCAAACCCGATATAGCAGAAGACCCTAGGAACCAGTGTACCTGACCTTTCCAGTGTTATGGAGGCCTGCAGGCCAACAGCCCCCTCAGTACTGCTGGATTCACACCAAACCACAAATGTTACCCCTTAAAATAAAATAACATATGAAACTGCTCATCATTTAGCAACACTATTATTATTGCAGTTGCCTGGAGGCATTTTGAATGGTAGAAGCTGAAGCAAACTTGTAACTTTATTGAATCAGCAATCAAATGGAGACAAAATATATAAATATTACTAAGAAATAAAACAGCTATAAAACAAGCAACAATAACCTCAATCTGTTGAAAAACATATACATAATTGTGTAATGCTTTGTTGTTGTGCGTGTAACAGGTGTTGTCTCCGCACCCACTCCACGATTAAATTGTCTGGTTATAATTCATGTAATTTAGTTTTCCCTGCTCATGACAAACAAAATAATTGAGCGAATCCAGAATTAAATCTATTTAAAATGTTTTGGATTCATTAAACACAGTCCAATATGTTTAATTAAATATAAATAACCATTTTACCAACAGTTACGAGACAAATCTCATGGGTTGTGGTGAATAAATGTATTAGTGTCTTTTTGAAACCTGATTACCCAATACAACTTATTGATCGCTCTGTGTTTGTTTCCAATCTCATAAACAGTTATTATGTCCTAGGAAAAGGTCAAATGTTAACAGATGCAATCGCTGACCTTTTCAAAACCCAATTGATCCGCTACACCATCTCATCCGTCTCTTTACTCCCTTCCTTTTGTATCCACGTTGCCTCACACATTAATGTAAACAACAACCTCTCCGGCTCTCTGAGGTAAAGTAATTAAGAGTTAGCCACTCGTTGCCTCTGAGACGTTGTTCAGAATGTGTCAGCTTTTATTTGTTCTTAATGGCCGCCAAACTCTAGTCCATTAGCCACATTAAGACCACTTAGATACCCATTAGGCCCAAATGATACAACCTTCTCTTCAAGTCTCCTCTCCTCTCCTCTCGCCTCTTCCTCAGCAGCCCGCCCCGTGGAAACCCCCCATAACATCACAGACACACCCCCCCCGCCCCTGCCCGCAACTCTCAGTCAGAGTTTTACTGCTGCCACAACACACCCTGTCCACCCACACAGCAGGATCGATGAGACACCTCATACAACCAGAGGTGGAGGAGGAGGTGGAGGAGGAAGGGTATGAGGAGGACGAGGGAAAACAGAAGGAGGAAGAGGAGCAGGAGCAGGAGCTAGAGTAAGAGGAGGAGGAAGAAGAGGAGGAGGAGGAAAAAGGGTATGAAGAGGAGGAGGGACAACACAAGTAGGAAGAGGAGGAGAAGGAGGTAGAGGAGGAGGAGCAGGAGGTAGATCAAGAGGAGGAGGAGGAGGGGGTAGACTAAGAGGAGGAGGAAGAGGAGGATGAGGAGGGGGAGGTGGGGGAGTAGAAGGAGGCAGGAGTAGCAGGAGCAAGAAGTGGAAGGGGACGAATAAGAGGAGGGAGAAGGAGACGACAAGGAGGAAGAAGAGGGTTGGGATGAAGAAGAGGAGGCGGCGGGAGTGTTAGAGAAACATCTTAAGGAGGAGGAGCGGAGAAGGAGAGGTGGGTCTCACACTCCGCTACAGAAGGTGCCCTCTCGTTACGGGGCAGCCCGGGAGCGGGGATGCGTGTGGCAGCGCGACACTCATTTATTCAAAGGTCACCTGAAGGTGAAGAGTGGAGGAATTGGAGGAATTTGTCCACCGCTCTCCAAACAAACAGGGGGGGCTGCATATTACCAGCGTTACGTTGTTGTGTGTCCACCCGTAGTGTATGGTCACCAGTCTGAAGCTACCTTTAGAAGCTATTGCTAACCCCATAGCCAACGTTAGCAATACCAGCTGTTTACGAACCAGTCAGTCAGTTTTAAAACCTTATTCCTTTTCTTGCCAAGAGCAGTGGTGCAAAGCAATGGCAATGTTATCTCCTGTTTGATTTGATTTTTTGTCATTCATTTTCTATGCAGCGATTCATAAGAGACCTCTCAAGGTAGGGTGACCAGACGTCCCCGGTGTCCGGGGACAGTCCCCGGACACCCTTGTGTCCATGGACACAAGTTGCCACAGGGTCCCTGAAAGCGCACAAAGGAGCATATAACACACACACACACACACACACACACATCCTTTGGTCCTTAGTTTTACACCTACACATGGGGTCACAGTGAAACAGGAAGTAGTCAACGATAACACAGATGCCATTTCCTTCATTAATTTATGTGAAGACGATATCATCTTTGTTAATTAATTAATAATAACAATAGTTACTGAACCCCCAATGAAATTATCACCCAACGCTTTGATCTGCATTTTTTCCTTCACAGCAAATAGCATAATAGCATCCAAGCAATCTCTCTAGTTTCTCTAGTTATTATTTTATGAAAATGAGAAATCAGACTCAAGTACGTCATCTTTTTCATTATTGAAATTAGTATTATTGAAGTTATTATTATTGCCCTTGCTAAAATTAAATCTGAAGAGGGAGAGGGCAGCCATTTTGTCCTGTTTTCACCACAACAAATTAGGCGTGGTTGAAAAGCCCTTTAGTCTGCCCGGGGTTTCCACACAGATACACGGTACCATTAGGCAACAGAAGAAGAGAAAACATCCCCGGAGACCACATGAAAAGCCAAGTACAGTCTCTCACAGGGATTAAACCCAAACAATATCAAGGTATCTTACAGGCTCCTCATTTAACACAACATAGCATGTTTGACACAGATATTCACCGTACACATCCAACATGCTACTACAGATGTAACCATAATCAGGTGGCATAAGTAATGAGCGGCTAACATTAAGAAGCAGTTTGTGTGTCTGTGTGTAGTTGAGTTGTTCGCTGTTAAAAATATGTTTGTGGGCAAGTAATAGTGGGAGTAAAAGTAAATTTTGTCTTACTATTTGGGACAATGGTACAGCACCATGTCACCACGATGGACAATAAGATTCAGTTTTTTGTATTTTTTTTATACTTATATGGATTAAAAATTAGACAGAGTAGCAGTGATATGTTGACAGTTTAAAAAAGGTGGTTGATAAAGTAATCTTATTACATTCTGGTATGCGTAGGTGTGCAACAGGCAGTTTACGATGCATAATCCTACTTAGTTCCACATGTCTAGCCTATATATGGCAGGAAGGGTAGGCCTATTGTGAGGGAACGTGTCAGAGAAGGCAAATTACATATTGACAGTGTGATGGGAATTATAATGAAATCATAATTTTGGATAAATATGAGCTCTATCCTATTTGCGTGTGTTAGAATGGGTTTGCGATATCTGTTTTCGGCAATGGCTTCTTATGTATTAACTTTTCCGTTCACACATGACTTCCAACATTGACACTTCGGCACAAGAATCTCATTTAATCTAGTATCTGGTGATACCACTGGCAAGTGAATCCTGGTTGTACCATCTGCATCGGTAAAGCAAGTTCTACATTCAAAAAAGCAAGTGAACAATTCCAAACGTATGTGACCACTTTTCAAGAGCATTATTCGCACAGTGCTTAAACGGCCCCTATTTTACCACCGGGTGGGAGTGTGATTGGCCAATTACAAGCCGTCTGCTCTGCCCTGATACTTGGATGTATCGCAAGTGGCCGTGTCCTCCTAGATGATGGATAGATGATCCTACCATTACCACTTGGTAGAATGGTCTCCAGCGTGCATCTGAGTGTACACTCCCACTCTGGACGTCACTAGAATACTACAATATATACTACAGTATCCAACAACACTGTTGTTTAAAACACAACACATAACGCACAACACACATATAATAATAACTATGAATATAATTATTTTATTGCAGGAAACCGATAAGCATTTCATCCATCGTGCTCAGTTGTATTTAACTTAAATTGTAACAAACTTAAATTGTACCACACGTTTTAAGAGAAAGGTGCTCTATAAATAAAGTGTATTATTAAGGCAGCATGTCCGACAATATGAACTCTTGAACCGAAGCCCGTTGAAGAGGCCACATTTTGAACTTCAAATAATGATGCTTTAAATAATGTTTCATTCTAATGACCTATGGTGCAGTGGAGCTAAGGCAGCATACCCACAATGCAAATGTTCTCAACCGTGGGTCAAGTAGTTTGAAGAAGCTCATTAGAACGGGACGATCATCATGTAAATGTATCCAAAAGAAGTCCATTATGAAACATCATTTGCGTTTTTTCCTTTCTTCTACTCGTGTGCTCTCGAGGCTTCGTCTCACTCCCCTGACACTGAGGGCTGTTTAACCAGTAGGCATTGTAGAGATGAACATTGTTTTCTCTGATTGTGTGGGAGTCCATGTCGTCGTCACGATGGTTTTATGTATTATCTGAGACAACTGGACAGGGAAGAAAATCAAATAGAACACCCGTTAGTCTAGTGACACTCTCTTATATGGCTGCTCTTCAATTTAACTGTTTGTCCAAACGACAGTAGTGGATTTGGTTGGCAGTTGGCAGAATACTGAAGAGGTAAAAGCACGCAAGACAATGCGTAGAAAATGGGTTTCGCCGATGGGTTTTGAGTTCTTGTTGGTTTATGTGGCTGTGCTTAACGTTCTACCACAGTTGTAATTCATGCGCAAACCGGTATAATTGTTATTGAAGGTGAATTCCATCAGGCAAGCAAACCAAATGCTTTTCAGATCATTTGTTATTAAAATTGTTAACACTGATCCTTTTCATCAGAGATGGGCTTCTCATCCACCATTATCAAACAATTGCAAGACGGTAGAAAATGTGGAACAGTGATTGAACTCAACACAATGGTGTAAACTGAACAATCATCACCTTGACTCTGTACCAATTAGATAACCGATATCCGGTGTGTCTGATACGAGTGGTTCCTGTGACTTCGGGCTTAACGTCATCAGAGACGTTTCCCCTTCAGCACTCATACTGCCGTTGAACGAAAAAGTTGTTCCCAAAGCTGCGATGAACTAGAGAAGAATCGTAGCAGTACTCTGGAAAACATGTTAATGTATACAGTCCGCCCCGGAGTCCACAACCTGAGCTCTGGGCTAGCCTCGGCAAGTTGGAAAATAAAAGTTTTCACCAGTTCTAATCGTATACAGAGACCCTTTTTTCAGAGTGAATCCAGGATAAGTGTACCTAATACGTTGGAGACTGCAGGCCCTAATGCACCTCCTATGTCTCGAAAATTACCCCTAAATTGGCTTACTTTAGACAGGCTGGCATGTCTTGGCTGTAAGAGGTTTAAGGGCTTGTGTTTTGGACTACTAGGGTGCTCTACGCCAGGAGTCTCCGCGGAATCTCGTCGGCATATTACGCGGATAATCAATGGCCGGTTTGGGTATCCTCATTTTGAATCCAACCAATCTCAATCTGTGTCTCCCTTAAGTGCCAGCGCACACTGCGGATCAGCGAAGGCTGAACAATTGGACGGAGCCGCCGCCATGCATAATGGATGAGGACCGTTAGCCCGTTAGCCTGTTAGCTGCTAGCCAGACGAGGAAGGGAGCTCAATCGCTGCAGAGCAAGATTTGTATGATGCGACTCCAGAAGGCGGGCCGGTTTACACTCGCATTAAGTCCCCATAAGGGGGTTTAATCTCACATTAGGGTCCTCATAATGGTGGGGGGGTTATTTCCCCTTGTAATGGACCTCATTATGGCAAACAACCTCACAAGCCCGTTCAAGCATAACAAACCAATTTGGAAAAGGGGCACCAATGATTATCAAGCCCACTGCCGCTTGTTTACACTACAAATACCACCTTAAACACGTGTGTATATATTTGTGTGTGTGTGTGTGTCTATTGTTCACGTGTTTGTGTGTGCCAGTGTGCATGTTTGTGTGCGTCTCTGTACACATGTGAGTGTGGCCGATCGTATGGACCAATAGAGGAGCATGCAATCAACGTCATTCTTTTGCTATTTTGTGTTTGTTCCAGAGCCTTTTTTTCTCTGTTGGATTTTGTCGACCGGTCGGAAAACATGCAGGCATTCGACTGAGGTTTTATGGAGTCTGTTTGCCTTTCAGATTCGGGTGACTGCGTGTGATGTTTCCGGGTGCAAGTATTTTGGTCCTCTCCCCCCCACCCCCACCCACCCTGAACACTTCAGATCTGGCTGCCAGTCAAGCCCTCTGCGTTTCAAAGGCTAGAGGCCATGATGACACTCTGAACACTGGCCAGAGCCTCTCTCTCTCTCTCTGATCCCCCCTCCTCCCTCAAGATGGATGATATAGAGAGGTAAGGATAGAGAGGGAGAGAGGGAGAGGGAGAGAGGGGGATGGATAGACAGAGAGAGAGTGAGAGATGGATAGACAGAGAGAGAGTGAGACAGAGAGAGAGAGAGAAGGGGATGGATAGTCAGAGAGAGAGTGAGAGAGAGATGGCTAGACAGAGAGCGAGAGAGAGGGAGGGCGGGTTGAAGGAGGGAGAGAGAGAGAGAGAGAGAGAGAAGTGGATGGAGAGAAAGGGGGTGCATTGTCAGGGGGAACAGTGGATGCATATATTAAAGATTATTTCATAGAAACATACAGGCATACAACTGCATGCAAAACTTGAACGTGGTTGTCTAGGGAATATGGTTGTAAAGTGGTTGTGGTTGTGCAGTAGATGTCATGTTGAGGTTATTTTGTGGATGTGGTTGTGTACTGTATGTTGTTGTGTAGTGAATATGGTTGTGTACTGTATGTGGTTGTGTAGTGAATGAGGTTGTGTAGTGGATGTTGCCGTGTCGGGGATGTGGTTGTGTGTGTGTGTGTGTGTGTGTGTGTGTGGTAGCGCCATGCTAGCCCTCAACATCTGCTCCAGAGGAGTCCCCAGAGAGCCGTTGTAGAGACGAGTTCCTCACCACCAGGGCCCTCCGCTCTGGCCCTCGCCAGGCCCACAAGCTGCTGCTCCAGTCCCTCTTCTGCTCCTCCTCAAACTCTCACGCTCCTGTAAGTCTTCTGTAATTGTAATGTTGGTGTTAATTTCCTACGCTAATCCCTCCGCTCCTTAACCACGTTGGGAGTGAACTCACAGCCGGGCGTAGGGGGGGGGATTAACAAGGCCCTGCCATCCAACACACAGTTCCTCATTCAACGAGGAACAAGAGCTAATGAAATCACAGAGTAACCGTTTTAATTGGGCCGGGATATTGCGGTGTAATGTTTGAGACTCGTAACGCAGCGTAACGGCCGTAACCGATGTCCACCGATTTGTGTCCTCGACCTGCAGGCGCCCCCCCGGGCAAGATGTCCCTTAACCCCCAGACGCTCCTTAATGACGTATCCCAGTGTGCAGTAAATGAGATTAGATTAGAAAAACTTTATTTATCCCAAGATGGGCAATTTAGTCCACAGTTAGAGCGGAATGCACAATTAGAGCGGAATGCACACGACTCTAATTAACTACAAAGAAGAGTGCATGAGATTTCTGTTCGTTGTGCGTCCACGAGACGCTGGCCCCGCCCTCTATTTAAAAGTTGCAGTTGAACCTTCAGGCGACGCCCGCGTTGTGTGGAAATCATCTCCACTACTTAGAGGGATCGCTATGAATTCCCCGCATTACCGCTTATCAACCACTGTTGCTATGGGGGCTGTGAAAAAGTGTGTGTGTGTGTGTGTGTGTGTGTGTGTGTGTGTGTGTGTGTGTGTGTGTGTGTGGGGGGGGGGGGTGGGCGGCGGACGATGAAAACAGACATCAAACGTCGTCCCGGATATGGCGCCGCGCGTCGGACCTTATCCGCCCGCGCGTTCTCGCCCGCTCGCTATCGCGCCCAAAAAACACGGCCTATCTCTCTCGGGGGCCCGCAGGGCCATCAGAGTGTGCTAACCTGCGGCCGGAAGATAAAGAAGAAATGGCGGCAATTTCGTGGGGTTGGGGGTTGGGGGGGGTTGGGGGGGGGGGGGGGGGGGGGGAAGTGCGCTTGTTAGAGCGGAGAATCTATCTATTCCCATTTCCTTGGGACCTTTGATCTGGGATTACACAGGAAGTGGGGGGAGAGAGAGAGAGCGAGAGAGAGAGAGAGAGAGAGAGAGAGAGAGCGGACCGGTCCAGACGGCGCGGTGCTTTCGAACGCGGCTCGCCCGCCCGCCCGCCCGCCCGCCAACGGCGTTGTGTCGGGCCTCTGAAGTGAAAGCCACTGCTGGGTCCACTGTCTCAGCAGACCGCTTGCACACATAAGTGGATTATTACACCGCGGGCTGCACTCACTGGTGGAGAGAGGCGGGAGAGGAGAGGCGGGAGAGAGGAGAGGGGGGAGAGAGGAGAGGGGGAGGAAGGGAAAATAAAGGTGGGGGAAAAAAAAGGAATAATGGCCAACAGAATCCATCTGAACTTTTTGAACGATGTCAATAAAGTTGGTATTCGCTGGATGAGTCCGATTCAATGCCGGCTGATGGAATGCTGAAGGAAAAATAAATTGAATCAATCGGCCAATTATCATATTATGATAATTAGCCGATTGATTTGTTTTTCCTATGTGCGGATTCTGGGCCTGTTTCTGAGTCTCTGCGACGCGGACACCATTAAGGCGCTCAGATGAATTCAAACCCGTTCTTTGCTTCACTCAGGGAGGGGGAAACATGTAAATTGGGTTTTGCTTCGCTGTTCTGCCTTCCTCACCAAACCGCTCAGGAGAGACAGGGCTGCCATGCTGCCCTACCGGACCAGAACCTATCCCTGCTGCTTCATACTGGGAGCCCTCTCCCATGGGGGGGCCTGTCTTCAGTCAGGGGCGTTGGGGGGGATCGGGGGGGGGCCTAAAGCCACTGGGCTGGTGGTGCTGTCGGCGTGGTGACACAGACGCTCAGCTCTGGAACGTCTGGAGGAGTAGAGAGGACGGAGGAAGGGGGAAACCTTCGTTATTTTTGCTGCATCTCTCTGGGCGAAGTTGCAGCAAACCCCCCCAAGGGTTCCTGGTGTAGACTGTGAAGTTCTGAACACTACGTTTACGTTGCCTCTTCTGTCTCCCTGAGTTGATCGGTACAAATCCCCCACAGCCACTTTCTCCTCCGTCCGTCCTTCCTTCCTGTCTGTATGTTCGTCCTTCTGTCTGTCTGTCTGTCTGCCTGTCTCTCTCTCGCTCTCCCCCCGTCCACCTCTCCTTCCTGGGTGTGACTCTCTGTTGGGGTTTTAACATTATAAATGGGCTCTTGTGGCCCAGTGGAATTAGATTTGTTTCTATGAGATTAATCTGCTCTAAATGTGCTCTGGTGGCTTGTTCTCCTGATGAATGTCCCCCCGTCTCGTCTCCCCCCCCCCAATCCTCTCGCCCTGTCAACAGCCATTTGGGACATCCCTCCTCATAAACTCCCTCCTCAACTCCTCCCCTCTGAATCCATAGCCCGTCCCTCCTACACCGTGTATGAAGGTTATCTCCGTGCTCAGACAGACACACAATCCAGGGTAATGGACACGCACGCATACACACACACACACACACACACACACACACACACACACACACACACACACACACACACACTGATGCCAATTTGGCAACCGAGCATAGAACTCTTTAACGCACCATTTCCCATCCAGCGCGCGCCGCTCTGACACCTTCCACACGTGCAGGACCTCACTGTAGACCTCCCCCCCCCCCCAAACCCCCCCCCCCTCCCCCATTCCGCCGCAGGGTCTCCGTGCAACGCGCAGGGACCGGGGGTACAACCAACGGTGTGGCTCATGGGGAAAAGCGGGTTGACCGGTAACCAGAAGGTTGCTGGTTCGATCCCCGGCTCCTCCTCCTAAGCTGAGTGTGGAGGTGTCCCCTGAGTGTCACCCTGACCGCTCCTGACCAGCTGGTTGTCGCCCTGCGTGGTGGACTCCGCCGTCGGGGTGTGAATGTGTGAGTGAACGGTTGTAAGTGGCTTTGGATGAAGGCGTCAGCAAAATCCCCTGAAGGTAAATGTGATGACCTTCACGTCGCCCCTTTTGAAGTTTATAGTTTTTTGGTTTATTTTTAAACTCGCCGATGCCTGAATGTACGGCGTCTTTGAGTCTAGGAAAGCGAAGAGCAGTGACCCGGGTTTGATTCCCACCTGGGAATCCTGGCGTACATGTCAATCCCTCTATTCCCCAACCCCGCCTCACTGTCTCTCTTCACTGTCATGTCCATAAAGACACAAAATAGCGGGCATTATTGTTACGTCTATTCTACCGACCGAGCCCTCGTACACTGACTGTGTGTGCACATACGGAGGGGGCTTGTTTGGCAGGGGGGTGATTGGCGGGTGATTGATACGCGTGTCGGGGTCCTGAGGGTGGAGGTGGGAGCGGGGGGCGACCGAGTGTTTAATGCATATTGCGTTTGTACAGAGGGAGAAGTATCGATCGGCCAGACGGCCATCTTGTTTTTTTCTGTCCCCCTCTCAGCCCGGGGATTGGCGCTGCTGCTCGCCGCTGCTTCTGGGATAAAATGTCATTACCGTTTGTCTTGCTCCGCCGGGTATTGTAAAGCCTTGTCTCTCGTGGCGGGAGCAGCTGGGGCCGGCATGAGTTTATCATCACACAGACGAAGGGGAAGTAGAACGGATCCTCCATCTTGGCTTAAATAGCCTCATGCAGGGGGGAGGGGGGGGGGGGGCGTCGGGGGGGGGGGGGGGGGAGAACAGATGAGATGGATCTAATGAGATGAGGCTGTCGTCATTCAAGGTGTAACAGGTCGCTGTGGAGGACTGTGAAGGCGGATGTTTTTGTGTACGTCGGTTTCTTTGGGATGTGTTTGTGGGTGGAAGTTTGTGTAAAGCACAGGATTTGAGCTGGAGTTTGTGTTGTTGTTTTTTTTTGCTTTGTCTGTCCTTGAGGTCGGCTTTGTGCAGAATTCACGAAAACCTCCCCTGATATCAAACCCGCTGAAAACGCAGATCAGCTGTTTACAGGAAAAAATGTGCATATATGTATGGGCGTATGTGTATGTGCATATATGTATACGGATGTGCACATCAGACTTATTGAGTTATTGTAAACAGCAGATTTGCATTGAAGGCGATCAGACAAGGTTGCGACGTGAACATACCCTGGAAACCCAGAGTTCTCCCGAGAGCACAATTTGAATTTGCTCAGCGAGTCACTCTGAAAACGAGCGATATCCTCACTCCCCGATGCCCCTGGCCCAGAACATTAACCAGTCACATCGGTGTGTCTGATATAGGGCGGGGCCAAAAGCGTTGCTGTTTTACCGACCGGATACGGCAAGAGTCTTATCTATTGGTTAGCTCTGCTGGTCTGGATACGTCACCCCTTGTATTCTTCTGATTGGTCGTAGTGTTATCCAATTGCATGCAGTGATATTTTCAAATGCATGCTTGGTACCGCCCCTCGAGTTGGGCCGTTTTCTCGTTTACTCGTTGCCAGACCCTACAGCTCTCTAGAGCGTGGGTCTGGATCTCCAGGCTACCGTGAACACAGCATTTAGGGGGAAAAGTATGAACACACAAATTAAAAATAAAAAAAAAAGACATCTCCCTCCGCCTCCGTCGCCGAGGAGAAAGTAAACACACTGCAGGCACTGTGTCGCCACCATGGCAACCAGCAGACAATGTCATTACATCTTGTTCAAACACAAAACAAACTGTTCAAATCAAAGAGGAGATCCCTCGCCCCGGCGAGCGCCGACGCTCCCTTAAGAAAGATAAAAAAAACGGGAAGAAAAATGTACAAAAAATATATATATAAATAAAAGCTACAAAGCTGAAGGTGAGCAAAAACAAGCCTTTGATGAAGCTCAGTGGGGTGAGATGAGGCCGTTTTTTCACCTCTTTCTTTTCCAATGGAAACCAGCCGAGCAGGATCAGAGAGTGTGTATGATGGGACGAAAGTGAGCGTGGTGCATGTGTAGCGTGTCGGGGATGATTTGCCAGTGTTTAGAGTTATGGGGGGAATAGATAAGGAGACAGTCGGCTGTCTTAATGGATCCGTCTGTAGCCAACGTAGGCCGGTGATTACCCGTTTTGGGGGCTGGTCGAAGCCCAGAAAGAAGACGTTCTAATATCCTGATCTTTTTCATTTCAGCCTTTAAATATTTAGTTTTTCGCTAGAGACCAAGAGTCATCAAACTGCCCGGTTGTTATTATCATTTTATTATTTTCAATATTTATATATTTCAATATGTAAGTGTGGTTAAAGTCTTTCCAAAAGAGAACCGGAACAGATATTTTTTTGCATTTATTTGCAATTGTTCCACTTTCCACTGCAGAAATCGTTCTTCATTGCTGCTGCACATCTGTCCGTGGGTGTGTGGCTCCGGTGGGTTCATTGATTCATTTACAAAAACAAAAACACAGTCAAAAGGAACCTTGAAAAACGGCTTCTTGGTCCTCACTGTCCTGAACACGGTAACAGTTTGATCATTTGTTAGAAATGAGGGATTCAACAGATGCAGCCCATGATATAGATAGATAGATCGATACTTTTATTGATCCCCAAGGGGAAATTCACAGGTCACAGTAGCTTTAAAGACATCACACATAACATACACATACAACACAAACAGGATTATAAAAAAGAGATTGACATGAATACTACGGACGATATGAGATACTAAATAAACGAAGTAAAATAAAATGTCCACATGAATGTGCTACGGGCTGTATTGGCTTGCAGTGACAGGACAGAGCGGGCACAGGAGTGGGGGTCTACAGGGGAGGCTGGGGACGCTACAGGGGATGGAACCCATGACGTCTGGGCTGGGAGTCGACCATCCCACCCAGCTGTGATCGGATGCACTTGATCCTTTCTCTGGTGATTAATGTCCATGTCCTCCTCACGACTAACCTTTACCTTCAGTCCCGCTGTTGTATTAAACCGTCTGTCGTTTTAACACCGCAGCGTTCAAGGTGCGATACAAACCCAACCCAGTCATGAACAATAACAACAACAACAACATTGTTGTTTCCGAAACAAAGGTGTGTCTTGTTTGATTCATTAGACAGCTGTTTGCTAAATCAAAGCGTTTAGCATTCATTATACTTCCTACAACGTTAATTGGTCTTTCTCTCATGTGCCCACACAGCTATCATATCTCAGGCACACACGTTTCACGCACACATAGCACACACACACACACACACACACTTTCAGATTAACATTTACATGTTAATCAAACAGACATCTCACACACACATACGCAAAAATATTCACAGTAGACACACACACACCTACAGTTAGTTTGTATATGTTTAACGAACACACACACACACACAGAGTATATCCCAGACAGATAAACAGTGGGCATGCGTCTGGTTTTATGTCCTGAAGGCCCAGGGAGCTTCTATAATTTGTCTCGAGTCTCCTCCTCTTATTTCCTCATCATCTCCTTGAGGAAGTAATTTGAACAAATATAGAGAACAGCGTTTCATTTGGGAGAGTCTGATCTCATAATGAAGGAAGGGAATAACTGCCTCATATTTTGAATCCCCAGGAAATCTCTGACCACAGAATCTTGAACCGATCAATTTGT
>NC_140288.1:5102021-5137021 GCF_964030765.1 Micromesistius poutassou | reverse complement strand
AATTCCATGGGCGGGAACCAAGAGGATTATCGGTCGGCAGAAAACAAGCCCTGTTTCTGTGACCTCTATCCAATCGGAATGCTTCGGGCCGGGCGAGTTAGAACCAAGGAGACGGTGGTGGGAGGGCGGAGGAGGGGGGAGGAGGAGGGGGGGGGGGGGGGGGGAGGTTGGAAGGTTACGTTCTCGTATCAAAACCAATCTACACCTGGCCTTCTACACACAACCCTCCCTCTCCTTTGCAGAATAATCCGCTTGGTGAAGGTCAGAGGTGACTGTGTGTTTCCGGTTGTGAGAAGCAATCTCGTGAAGCCAGCGTGGGGCCACAGGAACTCGGGGTGTTGATGTCGTGTTCGGGGCAAGAGGTAACTCTCCCGGGTACATAGGGAACACCAGGCGAGGGGAAAGCAAACACACACAGGGTGCTGCGCTGTAAGACTGTTGCAGCACCAGGTGTGATGTTATTGATAAAACCTGTTTCAAATTGAACCCATTTGTGACATCACAAGTGGGAGTGTACACTTTATACGTGAGAGAGAAAGAGATATAGATAGATAGATAGATATGGCCAATGAACAACCCACCTGGTAGTAGATAGAGGGACCTTTAAATAAATGGTTCAGGAACCTTTTTAAGCTGAGGCATGCAATCTCAACAAGGTAAATAAGGAAAATATATGCTGCCTTGGATAATTGAAACCCACAGAAAACAGGAGAACACAATTCAACACAACAACACTGACAGTTGCACTGTGTAATACCAGGAAATCAAAATTGAAAACATATTGTATTAAAACCTCAAACAAATCGAGTGTGTTTCAGTGATAAACTCTTGAACTCAGCCAGTTGGAAGTACAAAGCACTGTCAATGTCATTCATAGTTTAATAGTGGCCGAGTGTTTGCATTGAGTCAAAACCTCCCACATACTCATATGTAATGACAAAACAAATGAAGGTGTTCAAACGTGAAAACAGATTGTTATTTTGACTATCTCAGGGTAAGTCAAGAAGCCTAACGACCTGTGGAATCAGTGTGAAATGGAGGTCACTGATTGTTGTTGGATTCATGACCCATGAGTTGATTTCTGCTGAATGTATTTTCACATCCTGGATTGTTTTTTAAATGAGCTATTTCTAACGTCAGTCCATAGAGTCTTAAACACTCTCCATTCACACTTGTTCCTATCTAGTTTATCATAAAATGTGTCTTAAAGATTAAAAACAGCTTGAACCAGCATTCAGGTCATTTATTGCAACCATGATGCACAGAATTCAAACTGTCGCATGTAGATCATAGATCATCAAAATCACATTAAGAAGACTTTCATCCAAACTGATTAAAAGTTTGAGCACAATCAATGCACACACGTCAATATTCTAGACTAATGGCACTAATTGGCCACAAAGAGCTGATTGGCCCTTGCCTGTTCCATACACCTGATTATTTTCAAGATATCTGATTGGTTGTTGGTTGTGTGAATACAATACAGGTGAGTGTGGAGAGTGGGGTAGCATCTGTGGCTCGTTAGCAATTAGCAGACCAGCGTTTTAGAAGCCGGGAAGCGACAGGTATTATCTCCTCTCAGTAAACTTCTTTATAAAGTCTTATTTACTTATTTTTAAAGTCTTTAGCTGATGATTTTCAAGGGCCATACTGCTTACAGATTACAGTTTATCCAATGCCTTTTATTTTCCTCCCCAAGAATTTGTGAATGTGAGTCCCTAATTATAAAGTCTCTATATACTTTATAATTAGGGACTCGCATTGACAAATTCTTGGGGAGGAAAATAAAAGGCATTGGATAAGCTATATCTGTAAGCAGTATGGCCGCAAACTCGGGTCGCGCGCATCACAGGGCAAGTGCTAGACTCTAGCACTTGCCCTGTGATGCGCGCGACCCGAGTTTGCGTCCAGAGTATTAGTGTTTCTTGGCGTTGGCTTAATTTTCTAATTCCCTTTATTAATTGCATTAATTCCCTAATTAAGAAAATTCAAACAAATGGAAAATAAATGGCATGAAAAGTTATATTATTCTTTGATTTCTCTAGTAATCCTTCCTGTAATAGGCCTACTAACAGTGTGGGCCGTGGGGATTGAACCCCAGACGACCGGGTGTAAGACCGACACGTTAACTCCAGACTATCTCCCTGATTTCAAATCTATGGTCAATATTAAATAAAAATATGTTACGCTTAATACTACTTATGCATTCAACAGATCAGCGATTTTATTTTTTATTTTTTGCCAGGCGGCCTCCTTTTATTAAAGGTTACGGTGTTCCCTTTTTGAGTTATGCTTGTACTCCTCATAGACCTCCACAAGCAGCTTCTGTTCACCGCTCGGTCCTTTTCTTTTCGGACATTTGATCCACGATTCGACATTCACGGTTCTGGGCTGGTTACATATCTCGTGAACGCGCATAATCCACGAGCCTGGCTTGAATTTGAGCAAGGCGCGGCTGAACTGCGTTGATGGAACGGCTTAAGCCTCAAGTGGGGAGTTGGCGCTAGTTCTAACCGGGCTAACTAAGCGGGCAACTAAGCGCCGCTTTCGTTAGCGACTTTGATGGAATACCCCTCAAGAGTTGGACCGACCGGACAAAGTCAACACGCACTCTCAAGGTGCGTGAATGTCTGCTTTCCCATTCCCACACGCCGAAGCTGTTTGTTTAGAAGGCTCCGTTCCAATCGCCAAGGTGTACAGGATGTCCTCACTAGGTCAAAGCCCCGAGTCCAATCACGAATGCTGAAAATAGGAACCCACCCCCGACAGAACATATATTAGTGTTGGCCGGCGACCAACAACCACAGGCATAGTCTTAATTCAAGGCTGCTGAGCACCAGTGGATGTAACACTTGGATAACACGCTGTAGCAACATGTGAAGTCTCCACAGCGTCCAGGCCAGCAACGCCTTGACATCTCTGCCCAGATGGCTCTCCTCCCACCTCCTCCTTCTCCCCCTCCCTTGGCTTCAGTCCAGCTGGTGTGAATGTCTTCTGGTGGATCCAGCAGACACCTGCTGGCGACGGGAATGTCTTAACACCAGCCATGCAAGGGATTATTTTGACATTTTGGTTTCCCTCCCCACTCGCTCTCGCATCGTCTGTCTCTGTATCTTGATTCTACTGCCCCCTGCTGTCCGTGGTGCGTAATGCATATGGTGCGCTCTCGGACGTTTGCATTCGTTTTTTCTCTTTGATTTCGATCAACAATGCTTTATTTCATTACATATTTTTTATAAAATCGTGTGGATTACAAATAATGCTAAATGGCGAATCATAATTGGAAAAATGTGTATGTTTGATACAAGGATATCCTAGTGGTGGCTGGGGTGATAGCCTCTCAGACGAGAGTAGATGTCATTGAAGCACAACGCTGGCATTAGGGGCGGCATGTGGCTCAGGAGTTAGAGCGGGTTGGCTGGTAACTGGAAGGTTGCTGCTTCGATCCCAAGGTCGATCCCCGGCGCCTCCTAGCTGAGTGTCGAGGTGTCTCACCCTAACTGCTCCAGACGAGTTTGCTGTTGCCTTGCATGGCTGACTCCGCCGTCGGTGTGTGAATGGGTGGATGTTAGGCAATACTGTAAAGCGCTTTTAGTGGCAACTGGTTAGAAAAGCTCTGTATAAATGCAGTCAATTTACTATTTAACCCCTATCTGCTCCTTAATTAAATGTATCTATTCACTTTGAATCTCTTTGGATGGCGGCGCCAGAGCATCTGCTGTCTAACTAATGGGGAATAGTAAGCCAGTGCTCGCTGTACTCTGTCCATGTAGTATATAGTATAGCTGACTCAGCAGTCCATGGAATCAACAAAGCTTGAAAAGTAAATCCTACAAACACCCTTGAAAAGGTGACTGTCACAAAAATATGCTTGTCTGTATGTATGTTTATATATTTGTGTGCCTCAGTAAAGTAGTTTCCCTTGTTTGTTGTTTATTATGGCTTTATTATTATTCTTCCCAGCACCTCCTCCCTCTCTCCCGCACAGGAGGAGGTGAGGTTACGGGAGCGTGTAACGGTTCATTCTCACAAATGTCAGGTCAACTATTATCTGATGTACAGAGATATGCTTCCTGTATGATATTAGATTCATTTTACATTAACCTAGAAGGCCGATGGGTAAATTTGATGTGGCTACAAAACATCCTCTTCCGTTTTAACCTTCCCAACACTTACAGGTTCAGTGGACACGTTTGGGAAAGCCTTGTAAAGATGAACACATGAAACTGGAACGATCTGCACCATTAACGTCAAGCTGGTTCAGAAGTTTCTCAAAGTTGGAAGGCAAGTACTACTACTTTACAGTACCGTGAATGTATTAATAGGTACACACTAGACTACAAAGAGTACATAAATAAAGAATTATTGGTGAGCCGCTTGCTGAAAATAAAGTTTTTAGTACCTGGTATCTTGGAAACGTAACGGAGACTGACTGGACAAGTGCTGTAGTTTTATGGTGGCTACGACAGCGTTGTATGGGGTCTGCTTAGCTCAGGAGGTAGAGCAGGTCGACCTGCAACCGGAAGGTTGCTAGTTTGATCTCCTAGCTGAGTGACGACGTGGCCCTGAGCAGGACACTTAACCCTCACTGCTCTCGACGAGCTGGCTGTCGCCTTGCATGGTTGACTCCGCCGTCGGTGTGTCAATGGGTGTATTAACCGTTGTAAGTCGCTTTGGACAAAAGTGTCCACTAAATCCTCTAAAATGTATGTTACTTCTTGGGTGCTTTGGATGGTTGCTAGTGACTGGAGGGTTGAGGGGTCCTTGTTGGTTTGCTTGCTTCCAGGTGGTTTCTATGGTGTTCTATGTGGTTGCTAGGATGTTGTGGGTTGTGGCTATAGGGTATGTTGGGAAAAACAGTCTGTCTAGTTATTTGACCAGATAAAATGAGACGGAGAGGTAATAAAGTCTGTCAGCACGAGGGCCTCGGATTTATTGAGTAAAGTAGCAAAGGTAATACGATCGAGAGATCGAATATTCTACGTCCCCTAACAGCGCTGAGGTCGTCTGGAGCTTCGCCTCCGTGGAGGTTCTGCTTCAGAAGAGCCCCGTGATCCGGTGCATGTGAAACTTATAGTATCTTTCCTAGCCAGGTGTGTGTGGTAGACTTTGTGTGGGTTATAGAGGGTTCTCTTGTCCTTGAGCCTCCGGGTTGTGTTGTCTTTCTGTGTGATATGTGTGTCCTCGCCATCCAGCTGTGGCAGAGTGTTCTCCGCAGACTGATAGGGGGGCTCGAGGGTCATCTTGACCCTCTTGAATGTGTGGTGTGTTGTGTTCATTAGGTTTGGACCCAGATTTTACTATATTCGTAATGTAATGTGTCCGTTATTTTTGCCCATCAGGTATGCAGCTATATCAGCTATCCAGAAATAAGACCATTGGATGCCAGGATTGATCAATCAGAATCAGGTATTCAACAAATCCTTGGAATTATCTAGAATAAAGTATAAATTATGAGGGATGAGTTGAGTATGGAGGTTTGGGAAGATTAGTTAGTCTAGTCAGAGAATTCTGCTATTTCTTCAACGGCGGTTAGTTTTTCTCGATTGTATACGCACAAAAAAATGGAACTTTGCACACAATTCTGAAAACTTGAAGCTCATGTTGCAAAACTCAAACTCTTTAGCACACTTGGTTCACCTGGAAAACACTGGCATTCAAAACGCCACACCCAATTACCAATTAGTCTCACTCACTTCTCACCTGTTCAAACTTAACTGGCAAAACACTTCAATCATGACTCAGAGCATAAAGGAGGCCTCAGGTGAGCTCTACTGTGTTGTAGATGAGCTCCTCTGGTCTGATCAGGATCAGAGGTGGGATACAGACTGATTTACATGTAGATCTGTTTCACCACATTTATAATCTTTTTTTATTTTTTGTTGGCCTATGAAAAGCTTTTTGTTGCAGTTCAGCTGAACATTTTACTGTATTACAGTAACAAATAATAACATGTTTGCTTTGTTACCTTTTTTTTTTACTTGTGCACTGATTTCATCATTACATCCCCTGAAAGAACATTTTCTTACTGTAGTGTTTTTCATTTTACTTTTGTATCACTGTTCTGTGAGTCAAAATATGTAACATTGGTGTATACTCAGAACTCCAACAATGTATATTTTGTAGATAAGATTTGTCTAATACCTACCTGCTACTTGTGCTGTGTCCCATGGCACGCAGCCTATATCTTCCCTATGTGGAACATGTCTATATTGTGTGCGTATGTATGTGTATGTTTGTATGTCTATTGTCTACTGTCTGAGAGAGTGTCCACCCTACCGGAGTCACATTCCTTGTATGTGTGCAAACTTGGCCAATCAAGCTGTTTCTGATGTTGCAGTATCAAATATAGGTGTACAGTATGACTCTGTGAAGCTGGGATTGTGAGTTTAAAGTTTAAAGTATATAAAGTATAAACAAGATTGCTTAGAACTTTGAGATGATCAGTATTTGTATATGTGAGAGTTCATAGATTTTGATTTTTTTTGTACATTAACATAGGATAGTAGTGTATAAAGTTTGAATGATTGTTCTCACATGAAGTATGACGATTGAGTCTGTAAGTTTTGAAAAAATAATGATTATATTTCAAATACAAATAAGTGATGGATAATAGGTGTGCAGCTAAAGCTGCCCACCTTACTATCACTGAGCATATCCTAAAACAAACCAGCATGAGGAAGGGAATGCATTTACACTAACTGTGCACATGGGGGTGCTACCTCCATTATAAACTAAAACATGATCATTTCCTTTCTATTCTCTAAAAACTGTCCACTGCCTTATGCAGATAATTTCTATCAACGATTGCGTTATGAAACAGGGTTGCCTAGAATATTTCTGCATTGGAGGATTGTCATGTAAAAACCAATAACATTGAAGCTATACCACTGGAATCCAAAGTAAAATCATAAAATGATCACAGGCCTAAATTCCTAACAGCCTACTAATGATGTCAATGTATACGTCCTCTCCAATGCCCTCCATTTCAAAGCCGTGTCTCATGCCCACTTGGGGTCCGTGGTGATCTGTCCTTGATCCAGAGCTATAGGCTTTAATCCGTCGTTTTATTAACGTCACTCTGATGCAGAGTAATCTGGTTAATTATCCCCTGACCTTACATCACGACAAGGTCAACGGATTTCATTCATCTGAGCCGAGACTCATTTTCCCATCATAAATCAGACAGGCCTGCTGAAGAGTTCACTCTAACGCAGGCGTCGTGATTGGAGAAATGCATTATTTTTTTTATTTCACCCGATTAATTAGTTTAATTGCTTTTCTGTCAGACTCTGTGGTCAAGATAAGCCTATAGGGAAAGTTGACTATATGAACACATTTATATTTTCTTCCAAGTTTCCGGTTCTTATTCCTATGACATGGCACTCTGTTTGTTCGAAACGACTTTTTACTTTATTTCAGTTTTTCTATTGAAACCGGTGACATTGACGAGCTTTATAGTCTGGTGTTTACAGTGCAGTTACACAACATCGCCACCAGGTGTCAGCCTTCGCCAGCATATTGGACGGTGGTTCGAGTACAGTGACGCCGACCCTTTCAACTTTTGACTGCTGCCATGAACTGCATGACCTCTGTGTAGATACATCCAATATGTGTTATACAAGGAATTGTTTAATGTAAGGAATGGATGTTCAGAGTGTGTGAAACATTGAAACTACCTCAGCTGTCTGCGTCCAAATTAGACTTCTCTTTGCCAAACGGAATTATCCTGATTGTGTAAGAAACTTTTTTTTTTACATTTCTTACTATAATCTTGCTGTGTTTGGTTAAAGAGTTTGCATTTTTTTGAATACTCTTTTCAACAATTCAAATTGGGTTGGTCATTGGTTTCTGATGGAATTTGATAGTCTATTTCCAGGGGATTTTACCTGACTCATTAAACCACCACAACAAGGCCAACCGAACTCAGGCAATTCTATTGGTTGGGGGAGATGGATGTGGTATTCCCAACAACATCCATTATTGGGACGTCAATCTGCCAATGTGAGTCACCCACCCCACAGGATTTAGAGGAAAAGGGTCATAAAGTTTGAGGGAACGTCACAGGCTATTTACCGCCTTCTCTTCATGTTACAGTATGAGAACGGTCTGTTGTTACAACCGTACTGGTCTCTGCTCACACACGGCCAGCTGTTCATATCCAGGGTCGGAATAATAACCAAAGATAACTTAAGTTAAAATAAATGTTCTTAAGATGCAAAGAAATTATTTTACAAGGATACAGCCTCCAGTGTCACGGTACTATATCTGAAGTATAAAAATAACACACTTAAAAGTCGGTCGGAATGTTAAACTGTGTGAAGCGTTCAGACGGCAGCTGAGAATGCAGATCAGGTTTAATCCAGAATAAGATCCGGAGACAGGGATCTATAGCCAACATGTTTTATTTATAGTCCTACTTTTACGCTTTATTGCTGTGAAATTAAAGTAACGGTAAAGTCAGGAAAATCCCCAGCTAGAAAATTGAGACGTTTTAAGTGAAAAAAAAGATCTTTGAAGGAAGCAGCGTGAAATCTCAAAGACCCCCAACTGGCCGAGCTCTGTCACACACACACACACACACACACACACACACACACACACACACACACACACACACACACACACACACACACACACACACACACACACACACCGCCTCGGGGAGTGAACCCGCTTTACTCAAAACCAGCACGCAACTCGATTGGGTGTTACGCCACAAAGGCTCGTTTAATCAAACATAAAGTCTCTTTTACAAAAAGAACAAAAAGATGGTTGTGTGGCGCAGCCACAACGGCTGGACTCTCCGTCCACCCAGCCACGAGAGAGCCCCGAATGAACGTGGAAGCCTGCCTTTTAAGCAGGCTTCCTCAGGTGCTCTGCATTCCGTTGATTGGGACCGGGCCGGGTTGCCACACTCCTCCACCCTTTGCCGAAGCCTCGGGTGGCCTCTCGGAGGTGCGTCGGTCCTGCGCGTCGCGTAGCGTCGCTGTTTCGGCGGCCGGCCTGCCTCGTCTCCGCGGCCTCGTCTCCCGCAGCCTCGTCTCCCGCAGCCTCGTCTCCCGCAGCCTCGTCTCCCGCCGCATCTCTCGCGGCTTCGTCTCTGGCGGCGTCGTCTCCGGCGGCTTCGTCTCTGGCGGCGTCGTCTCCGGCGGAGTTATCTCTGGCGGCGTCGGCGTTCACTCCCGATAGTGTCCGAAGCTGGGTCGAGTTGCCCGCATTCTCCACCATATGTGGCAACCCGCCTCGGGGAGTGAACCCGCTTTACTCAAAACCAGCACGCAACTCGATTGGGTGTTACGCCACAAAGGCTCGTTTAATCAAACATAAAGTCTCTTTTACAAAAAGATGGTTGTGTGGCGCAGCCACAACGGCTGGACTCTCCGTCCACCCAGCCACGAGAGAGCCCCGAATGAACGTGGAAGCCTGCCTTTTAAGCAGGCTTCCTCAGGTGCTCTGCATTCCGTTGATTGGGACCGGGCCGGGTTGCCACAACACACACACACACACACACGTGAAAATACACCAATGCAGGCATGCGCGCGCTCACACACACCCATGCATTCGCACACAACAAAACACACAGACACATATTCCCATGCACGTACAACAAAACCCCCCCCACACACACACACACCTAACACTCAGTCATTAACAACACACATGTAACAAACACTCATGAACGACAATACCCACAAACACAACCATAAACAACACACTACACAAAACACACTTCAAGACCAAGCTCAGGTGATGGACATATTTTTGGGGCTTCTCATTATTCAAAAAAACAAAATGCAAATCCTTTGTAGCTTCTCTGTCTGTCCCCCAACACTCACATGCATATTTCATACCAAAATATAAAAATATTCCGTAGAGGCGTACAGTCTCCCACAGGTTCTCCGTCACACACCAATGTGTGGATACACTCACGCTTAATCGACTTGGTGTTCATCTTTCCTTATGTTTATCTTGTCTTTATATTCATTGTTTATGAAAGTCAACAACTTTACTGAATCTTAGTATGTTCAAACAGTACAAAAGAGACACTGACCTAGATGCAAAACATAGTCAGCACATAGCTATAGACATTGTTAATATATAAATGTCATAATCAATATTAATCATTTTAAAATCTGCAAATTAGATTTCACACACATCCACATTATGATGCTACTCCAGGGGGCCCTGGTACCCAGGCACAGCACCCGTGACCGGGGACACTACTCGCTCTGGTGGCTTCTCCCTGGTGGAAGTTGTCCCAGTTTAAAAAATATACATATAAATACTTTGAAAAGGCTAAATGTTCTCGCTTGCTGATTAATATTAATTCTGAGACCGTTGGCAATAGGCCTGGTGTCTATCTGACAGGCTGTCATGGGAACTGGCCCTGCCAGGATCTATCACTTTATTCCATAAGCAGGCATGGCTGATCATAAACAATAGGCGCATCAGTACAACATAGAATGATTCCCTATTCGAGTAGCCCACTTTGGCTTGTTTTTTTGCTAGTTTGCCAAAGCTTAAAACGCATCATAGTGGACTATTGTGCATACATTTAACTGCAGTGCTACTCGCCATGATAAGAACAGGCAAACTGTAAATATGCCACCCTTTTCAGAAATAATAACAGATATTTAGTTGCTGTATGGACTACCACTGGAGTACCACTACAAATGTGTTTGTTTGTATTTAGCATGTGTGTTTCTGCACGTGACTACATGTGTGTATCTGTACATGATTATAGATGTGTACATATTGTGTATCTGTATATGATTACATGGGTGTACATAGTGTCTATCTGTATATGATTACATGGGTGTACATAGTGTTTATCTGTATATGTTTGGAGATGAGTGTATCTGTCAGGGATAAACGTGTATACACTATCGTGTATGGTTGCTGTCCTTCACACTACAAGTGTCGGATAACTCGCTGACAGGCCGACTGGACTCTGTGGACTGTCCACACGCTTCCCACCCAGACTTAACCAACAGGGAGAAGGGGGGGGGGGGGCGAGGATGGAAAAATAGCAGAGCGATGGAGGGAGAGGGTGGAGAACAGGGATGGAGTGGAGGTGGGGTGAGGGCGGAGCTGAGGAGGGAGTTAGAGGAGAGGGTCAGAGCTGGAGAAAAGGTGGGGAGAAGCAGGCAGGAGAGGAGGGTGAGAGGAGGGGAGACGGGGTGAGAGGAGGGGAGACGGGGTGAGAGGAGGGAGAGACGGGGTGAGAGGAGGGGAGACGGGGTGAGAGGAGGGAGAGACGGGGTGAGAAGAGGAGGAAGAAAGTGTGAGAAGAGGAGGAAGAAAGGGTGAGAAGAGGAGGGAGAGACGGGGTGGAGTTGGGGGAGGGGAGCAAAGGGGGGGGTGAGCCATGGAGAGGTAGCAGAGGAGGAGAGAAGATAATGAGAGCAGTGGTGGGGGAGGCTGGGTGATGGAGAGGGGAGGACAAGGGGGAAGCAGTTGAGAGATGAAGAGGAGGAGGAGGAGGAGGAGGTGGAGGAGAGAGAACGTGATGAAGTGATGCTCTCATTAGGGTGTTTATTTATGGAGGGGGAGGAGGAGGATGGGGAGGAGGAGGAACCGATGAGATAAGGAGCCACTATCCTAGAAAGGGAGGAAGCCCAGAGGAGCTCTGGAAGTCCAACAACAATAACAGGAGTCTCGGGGACATTGGTGGGGGGGGCTTGTTAGGAATATTCATGCCTCCACATTCCCGGTGGCTCCCTTATGTAGGCCCGTATTGGGGGGGTGTTTGTAGACTTGTTTATTAACACACTTGTTTATTCACACACTCAACAGTAGCCCCAACGTCTCTCTCACACACACACACACACACACACACACACACACACACACACACACACACACACACACACACACACACACACACACACACACACCCATCTGTGGCGCCACAGCTGACGGCTTAATGTGGATACAGAGATAGTTTTTAAGCGCCAAAAAAGCAAAGTCCTTAATTACAACGGGACTTTAGACGTCTGCTTCTGTCTCAAATCCGCCGGAGGGGGCCTTGTGCCGCCGTCCTCGGTCCGTCCCATTCGGCCCCTCTAATGACGTTTAATAACGGAGTCGTCCAGAGCCAGCCCCCCTGCCAGCCATTGGGCCGAGTCCTGCCGCCGCCGCCGCCGAGGCGGAAAAAGTGCGGTGACTCAGCAGCGCTCTGCCGCCGTGAAGCGGCGCTCTGTCGGGCTGAGAGCTGTCCGTCAAAGGCTCTCAACGTCTGCCCCCGCCGCCGCAGTTTTCAGTTCCGTCTGCTGAAACAGTTTATCTTCGGTTCTGTCTGTTGGTTTGATATATATATATATACATATATATATATATATATATATATACACACTCATACATGATTCAATAACGCTTTATACCATTGGGTTTAATACATGGATAGGTGTGTGTGTGTGTGTGTGTGTGTACTCACACACACACATGCACCTATTCATACATGCATGTACCTCGTGCGAGCCAAAGAAGCGCGGGATTTCCACGATAGCCCGGCGCCTGGAGTCTTGTTTTATGAATGTGCTTCTAAGAGACGCTGCCAACGTGAATTGAAGCTCCTCAACGCGTCGACATTTGGCGCTTTCATTGTACAGTACACTTTGCGCAACGCGCCCAAACAAACCCCACCACTTTTCCCTCTCAATGCTATAGCCCAAGGCCAGGGTTACAGTCAAAGCCTTTTAATTACAGCGAGCTAGCTCTGTGTGTGCTCTCCTAAATCAAGCCTGTCGGCTGTGTTGTCGGATCACACCCAAGTGTAACCCGCCGACGAGCCCCGTCTTGTCAATAACACACAACTTTTACTTAAACAGCGAAGCGTCCTGTTTATTGTCTTTGGCAACTTTGGAGGAGTTAAAAGCAAAAGCCTCCTTTGTGTTTTCTCGATATGGCAGAGCATAAAGACTGGCTAGGTAGGAATATCTATGGGTTCTATTTTTTTTTCAGCAAGAGAAATGTTTCCAGGCCATGCTGGATGTTTTTTTTTTTTATTTCTAAGAACGTTTAAAAGTTAGAAGTAGTGAAGGCCCATTTGTACTTTGGGGTCAGTTGGTTGAATCTGTGAATTTAGCAACAATGGCGGTACCGTGCCGTCTTCTTAGAAAAGAACCATGAATGCAAGAGGGCAAGGTAGTTATTCGGCACAGAAGTGTAATTTTGCCCACCCTTGAATGCTTTCTGATAAGTTTCCACTCATAGTAGACCATTTCAGAGTGAGGATTTTTACCACATACCATGTGCTAGGCCTGCATTAAAGAAAAATGCCATGTCGACCTTTATTCCCATGTAAAAAGCTTTTTTGCTTATACTTCTACTACTATTTTAGCGGACGTAACGTGGTAATAAATTGACTGCCTTTTATCGAAATCTCTTTTCTGAACAGTATGGGCGCTGAACACTTACCGTCTGAGCACACGCTGGCCTTAACCATACACCGCTCATCACTGTACCATTCTGTTGAACGCTCATCACATTCATCCAGCTAACCCAGCCATCCTATACACAAATGTTTTAGTAACATGTTACAGCATGGATACATCAATTAACCATTGATTAGCATTAGTTAGTTAAGTAATAGGCCTTATTATATAGTATTAGCCTAGTGTATAAGGCTAGTTAATGTATAGATTAATACCATAGTTAACATCACACACACACCATTACCGTAGGTAACGTGACACTATTGGTAAACATGACCAATATAGTAAATGATTACTAGACTATTAGTGAACTTTCAATTAACTTATTTAATTCTTATTACGGCATTAGCTAATGTTAACTAATGGTTGATTCATCTAATCTTATTGTAATTAATGGTTAATTAATGTAATTGTGTTGTAATGTGTTACCCATGTTTAATACAATGAAAGTTGTGGCCATCCCCCAATCCTGTGATCTCTTTATGGGTGGCCTGCAGTTTGAAAACCCCTGCTCAAGGGTACCTCAACAGCTTAGCCGGGAGGTGTCTAGGAAGCAGACCTGCAGCCCTGCTCCAGAAGGTTGTCAGGAGGCCATGTTTGAGACAGATTTGGGATTTGACGTGACTTCTGGAAGGATTGCCAGCCACAGCACTGGTTCTGACCTTCTCGTGACAATAGCAACTGTTCCTCTGGCTTTGAAGTCAGATATTAATTATATAAACGCCGGAATAATTGTGCCCTCTGGCAGGGTGTGTGACGCAACAGTCCTCGTTTAATGCGAGACGTCTGGTGTCAGATGTTAAAGAATGTCAATCATCTTTCAGGTGGGGTGAAGGCTGCTACTGTTCGGCTGCATTCCTCTGCGTCTCGTCCTTTCTGTACGCCGAGATTCAGGGACCACAGACTTGTTGTAAACATTACACAAGCTTCCTCATCAAATCTTATTTGAACGTTGACAGCCCTCTCACAACCCTGTGGAAATAACGCAAGGGTGTGGAATCATCTAAACCTCTTTTTTTTTTTAACACTTATCTCTGCCTCTTCTTAATTGCTCGACAATGTTTCCTGTTTTCATGGAAGTGATGTTAAATGGTAATTATCCAAATGGTTACGATTTTTTAATGCCTGTCATTTAAAGATTTGAATCCATAATTGCTCAGAACCAGTTCAAAAGAATGTATGTATAGTTAACTATTAGCATGTCAAATACATTGTGTGTGTACTATTATATATTTCTACACAGTCGTTTAGACTTGTCCTTTATTGATGTTTGATCTATAGGGTTAAGTCGAGCATAGCAACCTCGGCCCACTAAGGTGTCTCTGCGTTGACCCAAACCCAACACGCTATGCTGCACATTGATTTGAATGGAAGCTCCTCTCTGGTTCGGGGTGCAACACACAACAGGCTGATGTGTGATGCTCGCCCCAAGACAAAGCACAAATCCACATGCCTCACTGGGCTTACTTCTCAGCACCCCGATATGTTCCCCAGCCGGGGCGCCCCATCCGATTCTCCATCTGGCCCCGTTGTTTATGTTTTGATGAAAACGGTGCGGACAGAAGGTCACATGACTCGGCTTGTTCCGGTCGACCAATAGGATCCCCCAGAATGCCTCTGTGATCCATCATCTCACTGGTTGAGTGGCCAGCGTCGAACTCTGACCTCTAGAAGGCATTTTCTGCTGCTTCTTGAGGTGTTTGTTGCGTATTGTTGTTGTGTGGGGATGAAGTTGTCCATGCTGTGATTGTCGTCAACCTCACTTTGTCACTTTGGATTAACTCTTCCTCTAAATGAATAGGCACAAGTCAACTGCACGTCTTTCATGTGCTGAGGTAAAACGACAAGTAGAGTTACAGGGATTTATTTGCCAGTCAATCAAGTGCTCGTCAGTCGTCTGAAGTTGTGACTTTGGCTAACAAACAGTTAACACTTTGTGAAAATGAATGGCAACCTAAACAACTAACCCTGGTAAAAGCGCACAAGGGGAGCGTACGCTAGTTTAGATTTTGATTCATTTCACAACGCAAGTCTTGAGGGAGATGAATAAGTGTGTATTATCATAAACTTGTTGTCCTGCCCTTTATTAACATGATGGATAGTGTAGTTGCTAGGATGTTGTTAGGGAGTCCAACGGTACTGGGTTTGATCCCCCAAAGGAACTCTTGCTGTAGGATGCCCCACCTGTAGGGCTCCTAGAGCGAGATGTGCTGACCCCGTCCTGCTCTCCCATCGACATGTGTCTGAATCTACTGTCAGTCTCTTTGGATGAAAGCGTTGGCTACGGATGACTCAAACGGAAATGTAATTTCCCACAATGCTCAAGTGGTTGTTAGCCAATCAAGATGAGCGGCATAAGTGAGGTCACAGCGTGACTGACATCATGTTTAAGTCCACGTATCTATAGGTTGACAAGGGAATAACGCAGTGCTTTGAGCGTGCAAAGCTGTAAGCCACCAAGACCCTAATTAACCCAGTCAGTAGAAAATTACCGATTCAAATTCCCCTCGGGGGGTGGGGGGTGGTTGAGTTCATGCTTTCCAGCGCCGCTACATAACGTCATTCTGAAACATAAAGGGGTTCTTGTGGAAATCTGGGTTAACTGGGGCTAGCACTCCATTAAAGTAAGCATTATTTAAACTAACTAAAGAGTATTACAAGGAAAATAAGTCCCACTTGTTTTCAGGCGAGTCTCATTGATTTTTGATTTCCCATCAGAAGTTGAAATCCTCTCCAGGAGAAATATCTCTGTAATGTGAAGCATGATCTAAGACTCAAAGCGTGCCTGAAGCAAGGCTGTCTGAAGCCATTAAAATGGATATAACCGTCCTGATATGTATCATCATCTGAACCCTGGATATCTCCCATGGCTGAATGCAGCTGTCATGTTGTGGAAAAGTGTGAAGGGAATCTGGAGCTCGCCACAGTGTAGAGTTGGAGAAAAAAATGTGGTCTTTGCAAAAAAAAAACATGGTTTCCTACAATTAGTCATGAATGTAAAAACTCCCAAAAAGGTATCTTTGATCAGGACACAATAACTTCCCCAAGTTTTGTTTTATGATGCATTCGTCAAACATAATTATATGTACACGCTGAGGGCCACACACTTTATGGAAATGTGTATATTGAGACATTCCTTGAGACGATGTGAAATGCGTTTGTTATGGGAACAAAGTTATCGACGGCGGCGCGCGGTCCAAACACCAGCAGCAGGGGACTTCAAACTGATGGAAACCGATGGAAATGGTTTACTTTGGGGATTTGACAAAATGCTCCTTGCTGATCTCTCCTTCATGTCTCTTTGCTTACAAATAATTTCAAACCAAATTTATAATGACTTCAAACCGTGTTTGTACAATTCCATCCTCTCTCTCCACCCCCCCCCCATCACTCACTCCCTCCATCACCCATTTCTCTCCTCTTCCCTCTAAAGCTTTCTAAGAATACTACTCCCCTAATTGCCTTTTATATCCGAGTCACAGGCCGTTCACTGTTGCTGCCAACATCAGTTCATGTTTTCCACAAGACTACAAAGGCCTTTGTTCTGGGGGTTGGAACTAAAGATCAGCCCTGTGTTTTTAGACTTCTGTTGTGTTCAGATCAAAGAATAAATCATCAATGTTAAAAATAACATGTAGAAATAATATGAGTGATACTACAGCGGAGGCTGTGAAGGTGTGTGTATAAAGGGAACCGCTGGTGTAAAATAAAGCAATGTTTTGGCAACCTCTCAATTAAAGAACACAACAACAAGTAGGCCATCTCCGTCCTTTCTGTTACAAACCTCCCCAGTGACTTCAACTCTGTTGCTTTCCAACTCAAATACAGTATTTCTTGGAAACCGCGACGATGCGCTTACCTTGGATCACACGTTCATCCTGTGCCTTTGGTTCCCCGAATACTTTTTTACTATTTTTATTCTGTTGACAATCACTGTGACTAACCCCGCCCCCCCCCCGATGCTGTATTGAGCAATGGACAATGGTCTCTACTGCAGCGGCATAGCCTTCTTTTCAGATGTCAACAAACACAAAAAAACATAGTACTATGGCAGCTCTGTCTTTCATGTGGTGAAAAAGATCCTCATTTATTTAGTGTAAAATTACTTTTGGAGGAAGGCTGAGGAAAAAGGGATTGTGAAGTTCTGGGAAATGATTCCTTCTCTGTTGGCGGTCCAATCTGCCTGTGTCCCTATAAGCGTGGATCAGGAAGTAACCCACCAGGAACCCGGCCTTTTTATTCATCTCTCGTTCCCGTTCTCCCTGGGTACCCACGGGGTGCCTTTCGGTGTGAAGCCAATCTTATCATACACATCGTCTACTGTGACCCTGCTGCTAGTAAACCCTGTTTCTGGAGATATGGGTGTCTTGCTTCAGCCGAGGATTAGATTGTCCTATCCTATGGTTTGACCCTCCCAGCTATCATCTATCTTACTCCAAGTGGTCATGTTAGCACATGCACTACTACCACCATCGTCCTAAAAGACAACCATTGAATGAACTGTTCAAGAAGGTGGAGGAGTGCTTTTACTGTCTCCTTTCTGGGCTTCATCTGTTACGACGGTCGGAAATGGTAGCGAGAATGATGATTGAAGATGGTGCCCATGTGAACGCCTGTGAAGGTCTGCCCCAACCTTCTGCCCCAAGCCCCGTGCATTCCCACCGGAGGGTGCGGGTCGGTTCAGTCTGCAAAGGTGCGGCACGGGTCACGTTTCCACCGCCAAAAGTGGGCGTGATCCGGACTGAGCCGTATTGAGCCGTACTCGTCTGGCAGTACTCCTCCGTTGAGGTACTGAGACGCCTGAAAGGGTGCCGGCAAGTTTGAGCTACACACGCCGTCCGTTGATTGGTAGACAGAATCGTCCCTTCTGTGCGACAGTGGGGGGATAATAAACAAACACACTACCAGCAAGGTATTTCTGGACAACGGCGAAAGCTGCGTTTATTGAAGAAAATGTTGCGCAAAAGTTTGACGTCCTTCTTGGACGTCCTACATTGTTGCTCTTTGTTCATTGCGCGTTCTTCTTTTTCCTTGGATTCATAAGCAGGCTACACTGTGTCGGGCTGCTATGAGATCACAATGCTTACGTAGCTGCTGCGGCTATCGCCATCCGGCTTAAACCTCGCCCTACCATAAGGGTACTGGCGGCGGTGGCAACGCGAGCCATCACTGAGCTGGGCTAAACCGCACCCTCACCACTGGGCTGAGGCGTGCTGGGTCCGAAGCGTACCCGCCGGTGGAAATGCGCCATTAGTGACTGCTGCTCTTTGATAAATTGTCCAATTCTACAGTCTTAGAAAGTTCCAGGAGTTTTAGTTGGTCTTTTTTTCTGCTCCCAAGGGGGGGGGGGGCGGGTACGGGATTACGGGCTGGCGGAGTTGTTGAGGGTGGGGGGGGGAGTTGGGTTGGAAATTTGTTGCACGTGCGAGCGTGAGATTTTTATACTTAAAAATCGTGTTAAAATAAAAATAAATTTAAAAAGCGGAATCAATTTGTGGCGCTCGTTGTTGAATCTGTGGCGCCGCGCCACACATTGGTCTATGTATGGGAAACACTGGAATATACACATAGAAAATGGCACAGAAGTGTGTCCTATGTCAGAAGTTGATTGTAGCTCATAACTAAATCCTAATTTACATAAAACCTGAACAACATAAACAAATCTCAAATACTGGGAATGGATGTGTGTGTGGAAGAAGACAAAAATGAACGGTATATTATGTTATTATTAAAGTCAATGTATTGCTGTATGAATTTAATTATATGAATCATTATATATTGAGTCTCATATTAATATTATATATCTATACAACATTAAACAAAACACAACAAACCCTTTCCCACTAGTAAGTAAAATCGAATGAATTCTTCCCAACAATCCAATTAACTTGGCATCACCTGATTTCAATTACCCCTGCTGTGAGGTAACTAAATCAGCAAACCATATTTGATTAAGACAATAAAGATGCCAGTGTGTTATATGAAACTAAAGCTACGTGGTCATTATTGAAACTGGTTTGTTTGTCATTTGATGCATGTATAAAAGATGAAGAAGATGAAGGTTTGTGAGGCTTGCAAGGAAACCCTCACAGCCTTGTTAATCTTACGCTTTGATATTAGCTTTTATTTATTTATCGTTCTGTTCCATCTTACCGGATATTTATGAACTAACTATAAAAGCAGCAAATTCTAGAAACTGTCAATCATGCTTTTAAAATTCTGCTTCAAGACAGAGATGAAACTGTCAGACCAAACTTTATTGTCTCTTGTTCTTCTCACAGTGGCCTCTCCTGTGTTACTCCCAGTCCCCGCAGTACAGGGACAAAAACAACTGATTATACTGCAGGGGCATGAGAGGGAGCTGTCACACGGCCATAAGAAATGGTTCATTTCTTTGTTTCAGCATGCAAATCCCCACATGTTTATGTAGTGGTTTAAATTTATGGATGCAGAGCGAACACTGGTGGTTCTGACATGATGTCAAATGGGAAAATCTGAAAGAAATCCACATATATACATTCAAGACACGTATTTATCAGGCACGTTCTACAACAACTTTTGGTCAAATGATTACATTTAACATTTTGCTAAATAAATGCATGAAAACTATCTGTACAGTATTTTTCCGTGAGTTAGCGATAAAATCACAATCCCCCAAAACATGTGATAGTATAATTTAGAATTCTCAGTTCAGTTTAACTTTATTGTCCCAAAAGGGAAACTTGCACTCAGGTACACATAAATTCTACCAGTGTTCAGATGACGTGACTCTGTAATACACATGCTTTGATATGGATCGATTGGACGGCCAAGGTCGCTTCTGCCCCAGATGTGGTGTTGAAAAGGTGTTTACCCACCATCCAGCGCTTCGTAAACGGTGTATCCAGTGAATCATCGCGTGTTGCGTATTGCTTTATACACACTCGTAGGGATAATGTGTGTGTGGATAATGTGCACACACCCAGCCACACACCACATTGTCTGGACACGCTTCCATGTCTGAGTGTAGCAAATACCAACGCAAGAATCTCTTACACAACAATGAGAGAGGGAGGGAGGGCGAGAGAGGGAGAGGGTCTGGTTTGTCTCACTAGCTAGAATCCATAGACTTCATCCAGACTGGCATGAAGGCAGCAAGACAAACTTTCTCGTGTGGAGGCGGGTATCAAGTTCAGGTTGTGACCCCGCAGCTATGGGGTCAGGGGTCGTTCAGGAGTCAGGAAGCCATTGTTTTTGGAAAGCCGGTTGATTTGGTTATTTAAAGTGGCTGGGACAGACCCCCACCCCCCCCCCCCCCCGCCCCTTCCTCCCCCCTCCATCCCTTTTACCACAGGCAGGCCTGCAGACTATCAGACAGCCCACCACATCTGGAAACCACCCCCCTCCTCTGGCCCAGAGGAAACACAAGGGAGGGAGAGAGAGAGAGAGACTCTTGCGTTCTCTCTCACTACAGCCCTCCCGCTTCGTCCAACCCACCATCTCTTTATCTGTCTCTCTTTGTCTCTCTCTCTATTAAGGGCGAGAGTTGTAAGGATGTGTGCAACGTGGAACGTTGATTGCATCAAAGCCTGCACCAATTGTATTCTATGTGGCATATAGTAATAATTAATTGCATTAATGCAATTCATTTGGGGGGGGGGGGGTGTACAGTATATGACTTCTCATCCTCAAGCAGTGGGGTAGTGCATCAGTATGCACCAGAACGCTCACCACACACTCACAGTGGAGATGTGGAATGATGAATGGTGAAACTATCCAAATAGAGGGTGTTGGACGATTAGGGCGCCATGTTGGAACAAGAGCCAGGGTGGGAATTTGGCCAGGACACCGGGGTTAGCCCCCCTACTCTTGCAGTAAGGAACACGGTATCTGACCAGAGTCAGGAGCTCGGTTTAACGTCTCATCCAAAGACGGCGCTCTTCGACAGGACACGAAAGTCCTGGGGCAATGGGACCTTGGGGCTATTCCATAGGCCAGAGTGATGAGCCCCCCCTTACTGGTCCTCAGACTCCTCTACCAGCACCAACTGGTCTCCCATCCAAGGATAGACCAGGACCAGCCCTGCTTAGCTTCCAGAGTAGCAAGTATTACGAGGCAGGTACCCATGGAGCTGGCAAAATATGGGTAAATATGATATATACCGTTTTTGTATATATATATAGAAAGTTATAATTGGGTGTTATTATATATGTGTTACCTGGTTGTTTTCCATTCATTTAAGTAAACTTTATTTTGGGAAGCTTGAATTATGTTTTTTATGAACATAGAAATAGACCTGCTAGAATGTGGGTGGTTACCACGTTGGTCTCATTACCAAAACCAAAACATTTACTTATTTATTTCCATCCTCATATTTCTCTCTAGTCGTTCCATGCTCGCCAGCCTCCGTTTCTTCAATGAGGACCTCAAACCTATCAATTACAACCTACCACAGGGAAAGCAGAGAGAAGGTGTTCGAAGGGGAGTGCACTGTGCTGTTATCTGGAGGCCTGTAGTTCTCAGGTCTATAGGAGATAAGACAGCAGCTCAGGAGGTACAGCAGGTTGACTTGTAACCGGAAGGTTGCTGGTTCGATCCCCGGCTCCTCCTCCTAGCTGTGAGTGTCGTGGTGTCCCTGAGCGAGACGCCTCACCCTGACTGCTCCTGACCCTCTGGCTGTCGCCCTGCGTGTGAATGTGTGAAATAACGGTTGTAAGACGCTTTGGATAAAAGTGTCAGAAAAATCCCCTAAATGTAAGACGTAGGCCTCCACCCAACCCAGAGCTCTGGTCTATATGTTGAAGACGTAGGCCTCCACGTAACCCGACGCCAGTGGATTACAGTTTTATTGGCCGATTTTTGGAAGTAAGGCAGGGAGAGAGAGAGAGAGAGAGAGAGAGAGACGCTGTGGAAAGTACACAGTGTGATTTATACTACCATGGGGAGTTGTGTGTGTGTGTGTGTGTGTGTGTGTGTGTGTGTGTGTGTGTGTGTGTGTGTGTGTGTGTGTGTGTGTGTGTGTGTGTGTGTGTTTCCCTGTTATGGAGAGGAGGTGGTGGACCCAGATGTAAAGCATTCTCCCCTGAATCCATTATCTCTATCCCTAATGAGAGTACAGGAGGCTGACCCCTGTCTGACCGTTTGTCCTCCTAGAGTTCATCGCTCCGAGTCCGCCAGGAATGCGCGCTACACGCAAACAAGCGCTTTCTTTCAGCCGCGCCACACAGTTAGCCCGGCATCGCTTAGCCTTTTGTCAACAACAAGAAATAAAACAGTTTGTTTATTGATTATGGCTATTCCCTAAATAAATTTATCAACACTTTTTTTTTGAAAGAGACAATTTATTAAACTCTTTGGTTTAGTATCTGCTCGCTGTTTTATCCAAAGCCTGCATTTTTGAGCTCCAGTTTTTCTTTTTAAATGGATCCAAGGATCAGCAGGTAGTTTGTTGAGGTAGTTAGAATCAGAAGGTAGGTGGAAGGACAGTCGATTCGTTCCTGTGAAACATTGATCAAGTTGAAGTTTTCACACCGCATGCAGGATTTTATAAGGGAATGATTCAACATTGTTCAAACAGCCTTAGTCACGCAGAGTTGAACGTAGTTCTAACAGCTAGCTCATGTCGGCTTTCTCGGTCTCTTTGAAGCAGGCTCGTTTCCATAATCCAACAGTTTAGTAGTCAGCCGCCACACGCAGGCCTTATTTAAATATGTTCAAGCCATCGCACCTCTGAGCCAGTCCTGCTGACACTGAACAGAACACCATTGTATCAACAAATATGGTTGGCTCTGTTTTATATGACTGCTATTACCACTTTAATGTCGATATATTATGTTCAAGGTTTATGGCAATTTTTTATAATCAATGACATCAATAGAGTGTGGATTCTCAGTGATAAACTCCCTACCAATGTTTTACTATTAACTTGTAAAATATAGAAACATAAACGCTGTACTGCAATACAATTGGCGAATGTGTGTGTAGTGTATCTACAGTACGCGCATGTGTGTCTGAACAGTATGTTTATTATGTACTGTGTGTGTGCTTGTGCAATTGGACAATTTGTCATCTTCTCCACTTCCTTACCTACCTACCTTCACACCGTCAGCTACCCTGTCACACGTACCCGTAACTCAACTTTACCCGTCACCTGTAGACAGATCAGCGGCGCCTGTTGATCCAGCCTCAGAACAAACACAGCGGCAGTGGCTCCGAGCCGGTGGCGCTGTTTGAGAACGCGCTCATTAGCACCACAAAGCGCCCCCAACAGACGGGGCGACGAGCCACGCGGAAATCAGAGAAAACAGCGGGACGGAGATGAGAGGGATTGGAGGGTAGGACAGCGGAGTCCACAAAGGTAGACGCAAAACAAACCCTCCTTTCATTTCTCCTCATCAGACGCTCGTCGCCTTCAGCCGAGGCGACGGCGGCGCTGATGAAACTTAATTTATGAGCGCCGTGACGGACCCACAGGCCTTCACCAGCGCAGAACAAACGCGCGCACTTGCACACACATCTACAAATGCCCGGGCTCATCAAAGAGACGCCGTCCGCCCCTAGGGAGACGGAGACAGACCGGGGGGGGGGGAGAAGACAGAGGGGCCGGGCCGTACCTGCCTGGCTCAGCTTTACTTTTCTGTCAGGTTGTGGATGGCACTCGTGCGTTTGGGTAACGCCGAAACGCTTCAAACGAGACGATCGTCTGTAAAAAATAATTTACACATGAGAGAATAAAAACAACAACTGGTGCTGACCAACCGGGATCATCTTGTTGTCCTAGCAAACTCCTCTTCCCTTTTTTTCTCTCGAAGGCTTCTCTTTGGGTGGCAAACTTAAAAACCACGATTTCAAACAGTCTTTTCTATTTCAAGTTTATTTGTGTAACTTTTTGTGTTGTGTTGCGGCAGCGACATGTGAACGAGGGGCCTCTCTCTGGAAGCGTAGGGTTTTCCATCGCTGGCTGCCGGCCCGGGCCCAGCACCTTATAGACGGCCTCACTCAGGGCTTGCCAATACCACAGAAGCCTTTTCCGTCCATTTAGACTTCTGCAGCTCCACTACCTAACCAGAACCATGGGCCGCACGCCAGGAGGGGGGGGGAGGGAGGGAGGGAGGGAGAGGGGGAGAGAGGGAGAGAGAGAGAGAGAATTTGGATAATGGGAAAGATTAATGCAGTGTGAGTTTCGTATATCTGTTTTTAAATTTGTTGTACCTTTTTTATTGTTAACTTTTTCCATGAGATGCGAGGCGCGTCAGTGTAGCTCCCCAGAGGCGCCTTAGAGAGATGCCTTAGCGTACATCCTTCCTCCTCACCTGGGCTCTCAATGACGCAGATCGCAGCATTAAACCCGCGAACCACGGGCATGATGAACGGACAAGTGATCGAGCCGCATATTTAAATTTTGCTTAAATCAATAACAAATCTGACGCAATGACAGACCTTGGGTCTTTCTCTCTCTTCTCCTTCCCCTTCTCTGTTCATCTTTCTTTCTTCTCTTCTCTGTTCACATCTCTGTTCATCCTCCCTGTCTGGTTTGAATACACAGCAGCTCGTACAGCATGAGTCGTTATTCTTTTCCCCCGAGCCTTTGAAATAACCCAGTTTGACTCCAACGCTTCAAGGGTTCAGTGTTTTAGAGCCATAGGCATCGTCTGTGCTACAATGAGTTGTACGATTGCGTCATAGCGTGGTGGATTGTTGACTTTATTTTTCCAGGTCCACAAACGTGGTCCAGCCGCCGTCCAATCAAAAGCCGGGGATCGGAGGTATCACAGTGTCAGAGTCGGGGGTTGTGGGGGGGGTTCTGGTGTGTGTTAACTTGAATCCTTCCTGATGCTACTCCTAGGGCTGGAAGTGTGTGTGTGTGTGTGCCAGGGCGTCTGCTGCCATACCTGTCCACTTGAAGCTCCCAGGTGCTCACAGCTCGTTATCTGGACACCTGTAGCTCGTTAGAGCCTAAGCCCCAGACGAGCTCCTGCCGCTGAACCCTGGTTCATCTCCCTGGTTCATCTCCCCAGGTCGTACTCTGGCTGGTGCCTTCCGTTGCTTCTGTTCAGTTCTTTGTCTGTTTTTCTTTGTGTTTCGTCAGCCACCTTCAGTTGTACTCCGTTCTGACACGTTTAGTGGGTTTGTCTTTACAAGGATCCTGGTCTGAGGGAATCAGAAATTGTGAAAGACTGTTTTTTTTGTTGATGAATATAGATGACAGTTTTGAATAGCAGGGTACATGAAGAAGTAAGTAGGCTATTTAGACACCAGTTAGGCCTATGCCAAGTTATGCTATGTTGGTTAGCTAACTTTTTAATATATTTTAATATTTGTACACGCTTTAAGATTTACATGAACAATAAAACTCATAAAACACTACAAATAGATTTATAAATTTCATTGTGAACAAAATGTGATTGATCAAAATGTATCATGCATAAGAAAAGCCTGATATTTAATTAGTGAGTTGTATTTGGATACTTTTTGGACAGCGCTATATTGTTGTTTCTCTTTCTTCTGACAAATTTACTTATTGTAAGTTGCTTTGGATAAAATCGACTAAATGCCCTAAATGTCATGTTAATGTTGCTTGAAATTATCTTAAAGTGAAGCCTAAAGCAGTTTAAACCTTAATTATCATTCTAATTGATTTTACTTGCATACGTTCTATATATATCAGTCAACTGTCTGATATTGTGCAAGTTATTATCACTACCATTTTGGAAACAGATCCCAAAAATGTGATTTTAATTGTTTCAAATGTATGGAAAATATCTATTGATGTAGCATTTGTTATTAGTTTGACGTTTTATTTGACTATTCACACACTAAGCTGATGAGCCAACGATGAGCCTGATGCAATGGTTGGATATCTTATTTTTATTGATCTCCAACCAACCAAACCTGAAATATTATCCAAATGATATGTCATCTATAGGAAGTGCTTAAAGAAGGGTCCGTCTACTAAAATTTATTCTTTCACAATCCTGGTGATTCAATATTAAATTATGTGTTAATATAAAATGTTAGCGACGCATGCAATATAACCTCAGCACTGATTTTACATCAATAATTTGCATTATAATAATATACTTTATATTCCAATTATTTATAATGTCAAAGTCATTAAAAGATATGCTTTGATATTATGCATGTTTGTTGCCTATTATTATCATCAAGGAATAAATAATTGTCTTCGACATATGACCATGGTTGTTCTCAAAGGACGTCAATTATAATCAGAAATCAACTATTCATAGACTAGATGTGTAAACCTAACATTAACATTAATAACAGCACGCATGAGCTTTGTTTGTCCTGACTAGGAACCTATCAGGAGCCGGAGGGAGCCTGGACACTGGGATCATGCATTCCAATTGGTTAGATGAGACAAAGTAGGCGGGTCACTAGGGTCCTTATTAACACTCCAGAGAGATGTGGTTTTATTTGAATCTTCATTAGTTGATAATAATAAATATCCACTTTATTTAAAACCACATTCTATTTATTAGGTGTATTTGTCTTACAGTTGAGCCACCACAAACCAATATCTATAACAAAAATAATACTTTTTACTCCATGTTAACATGGTTACGGTGAGGGATGACTGTAGGAACTGTTATTAAAACTGAAATATTAATAACATAAAAACATGCATATTTCTTCTAATGGTTTCATACCTAAAAGCAGGTTGCTACGAAAGGTTATTTAGATCAAGTTGCGTTCTGTTTAATGATTCATGCGGTTGTGAAGTCATGATCTCCAAAACACAAAGGGATTTTCAAGGTCATGGTGTGTAAAATAATCCTGGGTTTAATTTGCACCACTTTTCATGGTTCAATATCCATGTTCACACACAGGGTGAGAGCGCTAACCAAACTGCTTCTACTTTATTACAACTTTCGGATTTTATCCTTTGTGTGTGAAATCTTTAATAGTGAAAAATAGTTGATCCAAAACAGAAATTGTAAATAAAAACAGTTTAAACAGACATTAAATATAGATAAACATCATGAGATAATTCACATGACATAAATAAATAACAAAACATTGCCTATGCTCAGAATCCCAGCGCATCTGTGTTAGTCTTGGAAGAACAGAGGAGCTAATAGCTGACAGACCGTCCTGTCTCTGCTGAAGCCAGGACTGTGTGACTTCACCGTCCGTAATCCCCGTTTGTGGGGACCTGAGGTGACCGGCAGGGAGGAGGAGGAGGTGGTGGATGTCAAAGCCTACCACGATGTTCCCCTCCCCAAACATCAATAATGAATAGGAAGAGCTCTCTCTTGCGCTCTCTTTCTCTCGCACTCTGTTGCTCGCTCTCTCTCGCACTCTGTCGCTCACTCTCTCTCGCTCTCTCTTTGTTAACATAACTTTCTTGTGGAGTACAGTAAAAATTCTGTGTGGTAGATTTGCAACACTTAAGTCGTGTGTATGTGTCCAAGTGTTTGTGCTTCACAATAACTGGCAATAGTAATATTTTAACAGAGATGTGTATATGATCTAATGCAATTTATCCAAGTTCACCTTAAACAGCCTTCATAGATATAAATTATGTAATACATGTTAGAGCAGTCAGAGTCAAGAATGAGCTTTGTCACTCTGTCACACACACACACACACACACACACACACACACACACACACACACACACACACACACACACACACACACACACACACACACACACACACACACACACCTCCCTTTCCCCCGATATTAACGGGATACATGAAAATCTGAAAATTGGCATTCGCTCGTCTAACTCAGATTCAGGCGATTAGTTTAATTCATAATTCGTCATTGGGTATGCAGAAGAGGAGTTCAATGAGTTAGCATTGGCTAATCTATAGCTGCGCTTCTCTTTTAATTACTTTCCAAAGATTTCCAATGTGTTCCTGGAGTCGCTTGTGCCAGTACATTGTGCCAAAACATTTGTAGTTTATCGTTCTTAGCATTCTTTCACCTGTAATGAACGCTGTTGACAGATTACCCTGGATTACCCATCCAGAAGCAGCGGATAATATAACAGCTCAGAAAATAGTGCTTTGCAGACTGTAATATTGTTGTGCTGTTGTAATAAAAATGTATTCCCCTGACATGAACGTGAGCTAGGCTTCTGTAACTCTGTATGAAAGTCGCTAATGGGAAGCTAATGCTAACCAAGCAAACTCCCCTATAGTGGACGCACAATGATGAGTTTGGAATTAAACAACTCGTCTGAATCTCGATAGGACAATTTATATGCCAGATGCCAATTTACTGATTTCTCCTAGCCTATCCCTACAAGTCAGCTCTGTTGGAAACCAGCTAACTACCGGCGGTTTACAAAGGTTTGAACGGTTATCTCACACGGCGAAAGCAGCATTAGTCTAGGAGAAGCTGCCATAGAGACTACTGAGCACATAACTGATCACACCTGCTAGATGACTGACAGCGCTGCGCTGAGACAGACTTCAGCCCGCACTGTACAAAACAACCGGTTAGTGACTCTGAACACGCTGTGCTACTGGAAACTCTTCTACTGAGGAAAGTTTGGTCTCTGTGACGCATCAGGGACTTGGGGGAAGTGTTTCTGCTGTGCCACTTAGTGTCACAAATACTAAAGATGAACAAAATAATGAAATAATATGAATATATATTTATAAGATAAATAAATAAAGTGAAAGAAAACATTAAGATGAAAAAGAAAATATTTTTATGTTAACTTTTTCGCATTTTTGCCAACTGATTTTACTGTACCAGTTGACACCAAAACTGAGTGAGTCCAAAACTCGTGAATTGTGACACTGAGAACTATTTTGCAATTGTATAATCAAGAACCATAATTCAATGTGTTTGAAAATGTTGACTTTTTAAATATATATGAGGAGAAGCTTTGTGTAAACACTTCTATGCATAAAAGTTCAATATACACAATAATTCAGAAACCACTGATTGGCACATTGACGTTACCACAGAGGGCCCCGTTGTTATAAACAGGGCCCTGATTGGTCCACCCGGTGAACCGAGTAAACATCCTAACGTCTATACAAGCACACGTCAAGTGACCTTAATATAGGGAACCCGGGGCTGTTTGACAAGCCGCTCTCTGTGTGCGCTCTCTCCATGCTCTGCGTTAACCTGCAGTGTTTACACGGGCTAGTAGTCTATTCAGTCATCTGCACAGCTGGTCGTGTTCCCCTCACAGCGCTGTATGTTCTGTCCCCATCGCACCACACTCTGTCTCTGTCCTTTGTCGTGTCTTTGTTTAACAGCTGGTCTTGTCCTTGTGAAACCTCTGCTTTTGTCTACGTCAACGCTGAGTTTAATGTCCTTATGCAATCTCCATTTCATTTCAAACCTTTATTTATACTCGCAGTAGGGTGTTCAGGTTTCCCTCGTTTACAATGTCGACGAGTTTCCATCAGAGGACATGCAAAAATAAAATAAGAATATATATATATATATATATATATATATATATATATATATGAATAAATCGATAAACTAAAAGTTGCAATTTGATGAGCAGAGTAAAAACAGTAGCAGATGGGAGTACCTCTAACTTTAGTGTTTGTTGCAGAGCGTTCCAAGTGCTAGGGGCATCAAAGAGGAAGGCAGTTTTGCCAAGATCAGAGTGCACACTAGGAACCCTGAGAGTGAGCCAGTTGTTGGATCTGGTTTGGTAGGAACCAAGATTCCACTGAAGATTCCATTAAAGCCCATCTTTCGCATTTGACTCATCACGTCTGTGTTGTCTCCATTGTAACACTGGTCAGGTCTGCGTAACACAGCTATGTCCCCACAGAACCACTAATCCTGTCCTCACAATACAGTTGTTTTTGTACCCATAGTTCCCACTAGTGGTGTCCCCATACCATTGCTATCCATGTCCCTGTTACTCATGTCCTCATATTAAAGCCTAAGGTCTTGTCTTTATTGAAGTACTGGTCTTATCCCCATAACATGGATATCTCTGTCCCTAAGACACCACTGGTCCCCATAAAACAACCTTTTTGTCCCCATAACCGTGCTGTAAATGTCCCACAGTATCACAGTTTGTTCCCCGTAATGGCAGCGGTTCCGCGGGCTGTGGGCACCAAAAGAGGTGTTGCCTCCTTCACCACCAGCTCCTCTGGTCACGGTCCAAACAGGTCTCTAGAAGACATCCTGTCTTGTCCCCCGGTAACACAGATGGCCCTGTGCCCGTACCACCGCTGTGTCTTGTGTCATGGGAGCTGGAGATGAGTAATGGTTATTTTTTACATAATTGCCTCCAATTACACCACGGGGAAAAGTACATCACTCATGGCAGAGGAAACGGTAACTGCTCTGTTTTTTTCCCTCCTCAGTGCGATCCCTGGTAATGCTGTGGATGCATTAGCCAGGAGCAAACTATTATTATGCAACGCTGGCAAAATGCTTGCACTGAAGGGCTAGGCTTTCATCACCCGCTGATTTATGGTCTGTGTTGCTATGGTAATTGCCCTGTAGTTTTAATCAGACGAAGTATAGAATATAAAAATCACTTATTGAATATCCATTACGCCATCTTTCTGTTAACTGATTCATTGGGATCGTTCAACTTGATAACGAGCGGGGGATTGAGAATGAGAATGATTGTGTGTGTGTGTGTGTGTACGTGTGCGAGAGAAAGAAACAAACTCTATTAACATTACAAACATCCTACAATCAAACGTTTTCCCTCTATGGTTTTTTTCTATGTATCTCCATAATGTTAACGCATTTGCCAAAGCTGTCTTTCTGTCCATTATGTTATTAAGCAAAATAAATGGTTGATTCTCTGCACTTGTCTGGATGAGTGTGTTAATACGACCGTTGTGATTCTGGTTTGGACTGGCCCGGTCCGGTTTGGGTTTGGACTGGCCCGGTTTGGTTTGGGTTGGTGTGGATGTGATATTGGGTTGCATGTCAAACGGCGTGGGCTTGGATCAGTGAGCTGTGGGTTTTGGTTTTAGCTTTGGCTCGAGGAGGGGGGGGGGGGGGGGGGAGTTCAGCCCAGGAAACGGATCTCTGCGCCGTTCCCCGGGGGGGGGGGGGGCACGGCGAGCAGCCACGGCGAGCAGCCACAGAACAGAGTCCACGCAGAGCACCGCTTAGGAGTCCTGATGGGTTCATTAGCGTCAGCGCGGGGCGTCCTCGTCATGACATACGACGAAGGACACGAAACACTTACTTAGTCATGTCTGCTGCACCCCGGTCCGGTTCACATCAGGAGGATCGGGGTGATCCCCGGCTCGCGGTCGCTCAGCGATTGTCCCGCCCTAAAGGCGCCGCGTCGGGAACTTATTCGTTTTTTTTCCCGAGCCGCGTTGACTTCGGGGGTACGATACAAACAGATTTAGAGTGACAGGCGAGAGCGAGGCTGTGGCCCCTTAAAGAGAGCGGGCTGGGGGCCATTACCCAGCCGTCCTTGGGTGATGGGATGGTGGGGGGGGGGACTCATCCATCTCCCCCCCCCCCCCCCCCCCCCCCCCCTTCCGAGAGGCGTGGCACGGCCGAAGTGAAGGTGATGGTGTTATGGATGAGGCCTCACTGGCAGCACAAGGTGACACTGGCTCCTCCGTCATCCGGAGGGTGGTGGGGGGGGGCCAGACTGGCTGACAAGGTCCCCAGAGGAGGAGCCGAGCCTTGGGCAGGGTTCACCCGGCTGACACCCTACGGATGGGTCCAGGGGCCCCGGCCCCAGACACATGATGTAGGATGATGTAGGACGCGTGATGCGTGGGAGCGGACGAGGGAAGGCCGTGGTACACGCCCTGCTGTGAGTGAGCCTTGCCTTTCATGAGTCACGTCGTCACGTAAATGAACCGCAGGAATTGCGATACCAAGAGTGTGTGAGATGAGGTGTACTTTATTTACATTTACGACCCCGATGGGAGATCTTAGTGTCACAACAGATGTACAGGAAAGGTACTGGAAATAAAAAGGGAGAATGATAATAGGGGGGGGGGGGGGTGGGGGGGGTTCAAATGATATGCAGAAAATAATATTTCTGTATACACAATGCGAATATTGCGAGTAAAATGTAAATGTAAGCAGGAGTAAACATATTGACTGCATCATTGACTTCCAAATACACATGAATGCTGCAATACTTAGCAGGTTTGTGTTCCTGGATCCATGTGAACACTGCCAAATCGGCGACAATAAGCCCCCCTAGCATTCTTTATAGTTGTTTTTTTTATCCAGCTTTATACATATTTTACTATCATATTTGTATTTCATTATTAATCAATGCTATTTTTGCCTTTTTCAAGCTACTTTATAAATTATGCTTTTCTTACATAAAGCACTCTCAAAAATGCTCTTTATAGTGCAATATAAATTACATGATTCATTATTTTTCTTCCATTTATTATCTTTTATTCAATTCATCAATTCCCTCAGCACTCGGCTTACCATACCTGAAAAACGATTGGCAGGGGGGCGGGCCTAATGCGGGCCGTCCACCAATCACAATGCTGTAACTGTAACTTGAGTCTCAACAATGCTGAGACTCAAGGCCGAATATGTAGGTCAGATAGCAGAGACGGAATAGGTGTGAAAACGCATACGCACACACATCAGGGCGCAGAGAGGCGAAAAAAAAACCTGTGGACATGTTTTCCTCTTCTTCCCCTCTCCCACGCCTCACTGGGTCCCTGGTCGCCCATGAGGGGGTAGGCTCCGCGTTTAGCATCGCGCCCGGGCCACGCTGTAACAGAGAACATGGAGCCCCTTTCCCCAAATAAGTTTGGGCAGACGGTGGCTGCTCCTGCTCGCACAGAGCCCTGAGCTGACGGGGATTGAAGCCGACAAGAGAGAGAGAGAACAGAGGCAGAGGGAGGGCTGGGGGGCGGGGATGGAGAGAGACAGGGAGGGAGGAGAGAGAGATGGGGGGGGGGGGGGGAAGGAGAAAAGAGATGGGGGAGAGAAAGGGAGGAAAGAGAGAGAGAGGGGGGGGAGGAGGTTGGATGTGAGACGGCCACAGGGTAACAAAACTTGTAATGTCACAGAGTGTTGGACCTGGAGAGTCCTCCTCATAAGCTGCAGTGAATTATTAAGCTTCCGGAGGGTTCTCCACCAAATTATTTAAAAGCACACAGAGCTGTTCCCGGGAGCCGGACCAGGGGCCTGGGGGAAGAAGTGCTCCAAGTTTGGCTCTTAGTGATTCTGGGTGATGGTGTTTCTCTTCTGGTTCTCCCTCTTCCTAAAAGCCCCCTTGCTCTTTATAGACACATTTCTCGGCTAAGTTTGCCCAAAGCCAAATAAAGGAACGAAGATCTGATGAATGCGGGCTGATTGGTTGATGGTTTGTTGGTGTGCAGTTGGCTGAGAAAGCCATCAAGCGCCACAGTTACACCGCTTGAATACTTTGTTTAAAATCAATCCTCATTGCTGTGTGATTGCACTGTTGTGACGCTATGTTGTGAAGTTTAAAACTTGAACAGTTGTCGGTTGCGTGCAGTGCGCAGGCGTTGAATGGCAGCCTGATTTCTGTCAAATGCGGTGGTGATGATGGCACTTCAGACTCAGAATGCTTCATTAATCCCTGGTGTTTGTCGCAATTAAACTGCTTAAGATAAACAGAAGTAAAGTAGACAACAAAGTTGTGATATAAAAACGCGAATGCGCAGGAAGGAGAAATAGAATAGAAGAAGAATATAAAATGAAAATAAACATACATCAAATATATAAACATAAAAAAAACTCAAATTCACATACTATTATATTTAAGTGGCCGAAGGGTACATATTGCAGATGAAATATTGTGACGGAGATTGATTGTTTTACAGGCCTTTTCCCTCGCTCAGAACCCTCTTGGCTGAGGTGTCCGCGGGGTTAGTGTTTGACAGCCTGAAATCCACATTTCCATGCAGTCATTCTGCAGACGCCGTCATCCAAAGTGACTTACAGAGCACACCAGCGAGGCCCAGAACAACCAAAGCATACAATCCGGAATCGGGAAAAGGTCCAAGTACTTTGCGACCCGGTTTTAGAAAAAAAAAAAAAAAACAAGCGGGATGGAGGAATTCCACGTCTGTATACATCACGCTCAATCCCGCTCAGAGGAGAGCGGTGGACGGGCCGGGCCAGGCCTGGGGCCCGCGGCCCCTCTCCTCCACGGGGCCCACCAAGCCTTTAATAACACGGCCAGCCCGGAGCCGCGCCACGCTCCTGATTGGTTTGAGTGGAAGCAGATGTGGAGGTTCTGGTTTCGGCTACGGAGCAACGCGCCACATGCAGACGCTCCTCTCCGGAGCGCCGGGGAGAAGGAGGGGGGAGACACGCACCTGGAAAACATACTGGTACGCGCCGTTGTATCGCATGGTATGGTCCGTTGTGGCACATGGTACGGCCGGTCCATTGTGTCACATGGTACAGTCCTTTCTATCGCATGGTACAGTCAATTGTGTGACATGGTATGGTCCATTGTGCCGCAGGATAAGGGCGGCCCTGGTACGTGGTACGATCCACCCTGGTACGTGGTATGATCTGTTCTGTCACATGGTATGATCCGTTCTGTGTCACATGGTACGGTCCACTGTCTCGTTCAATTGAGTAACACAGTACACGCTCGCACCAAAAAACACACACTCACACTCGCT
>NC_140288.1:5058989-5101821 GCF_964030765.1 Micromesistius poutassou | reverse complement strand
GCCATTGAGTGTAAGATTGCAATTCAATAACTCAAACCATCTTCATTATCAACAATATTGTAAAATATGTTCATATTGTGGGTTAATTTGCCCTCAAATCCAAGCTTTCTGCCCGAGTTCATCTCCATCAGAAATAGTTCCTATGGTAACGATAGCCGACTCTTGGTCAGTTGAACGTTGTTATGGAAACCAGCTCATGAAAGTAGTTTTGGCTCATTAGCGTAGCGATACTTTCTGTAATTAGGCAGCAATCTTTTTGTCCGTTCTTCTCACCAGGCACTTAAACACGCTTGAGAATGGGAATTGACCAATCGGAGTGCTTGCTTAAACTTGCGTGTTATTGAATAGACCGTCATGAGGGGTCTAGCGGATACCATATGTCTCCGGGCCGTATTGCGTTCCAAACTACGCGTGGTAGTTCTCCGTTCTTGGGTTCGGTGCGGGCTGTCTGCTGGACTCTGGTCCCCCCCTGTGGGTCCTGGAGAACCACAGAACCATAGTAGTCTGACCCGCGCCACCCGGGCCTTTTTATCAGCGGCCCTCGTTGAAAACTCCTTCCCTGGGCCGCGTTCCAGCTCGTCACGCAATTTGAGCTAAGCGACATCGCTGTGTGTGTGTGTGTGTGTGTGTGTGTGTGTGTGAGAGAGAAAGTGTGTGTGTGTGTGTGTGTGTGTGTGTGTGTGTGTGTGTGTGTGTGTGTGTGTGTGTGTGTGTGTGTGTGTGTGTGTGTGTGTGTGTGTGTGTGTGTGTGGTCACACACCTGCCTGCTGCTGTTGATAATTGTTTTCAACACGTTGGTATTAACATACCTCCCAAATGTAAACACTGCTGACAGCTGCTTCATTTATGCCACAGGAACCCCTTCACTGTCTTCCTTAGTCTCTCTCTCTCTCTCTCTCTGTCTCTCCCTCAACTCTAACTCTTTTCTCTCTCCCCTCTCTCTCAAAACTTTCACTTTCCTCTTCCCCCTATAATCTCTCTCTCTCTCTCTCTCTCTCTCTCTCTCTCTCTCTCTCTCTCTCTCTCTATCTCTCTCTCTCTCTCTCTCTCTCTCTATCCTCCCTGTCGTTCCTATTCCTCCTATTAGTCACGAGGGTAGTGGGGTTTGGTTACGTAGGACATCATGATCAGTTACAAACCCAACAACGTGTTGTTGTTGTTGTCCAGTCTTCCCGTTGTCCCTGACAACCGCTGGCCCACTAGTCTGGCAGTACCAGGTGATCAGAGTTCACGCTGCCTACCAAACGTCTGGGGATTTCTAAATGTTAAGTGAGTGGTTTGAGTGGCTGCTGAAACAAGCTGAGATATAGCGACTCTAACATTGTAAAAACTGAGAGAGCTTTTTAAAACATTGAAAACGGATGCCCCGAGCAACGTTAAATTACTTGATTTGGTTTCTGTCTGCTCAGTACATGCTTTTGTTGTCACTTTGTTGGAATATTTTCAACCCAGGACAAGAAAGACGTGTTGTTAGGACAGAGTTTACCAGCCACATGACTGCTGCGCATCACCGGCATTGAAGGAATAAAGACTTGATGATTGATTCTGCCAGGCAGGGTTTTTTTTTACGCTGTCATTGTTTCCGCCTAGTTAAGCACCTGAACCGGGGAGAGTGTCCTCATTCTCTGGTTGACTGAGCATTCAGAGACTGGCTTGTGTGTATACTGGTCCCCGTAAACACTTAAAACACGCTGGTGAACGCACGCACACACACACGCACATCGCTCTGGTGCTGGAGAGAGAGAAAGAGAGAGAGAGATAGTTAGATAGTCACAAAGAGGGAGAGAAAGAGACAGCCACATAGTTATAGAGAGAGAGAAAGAGACAGAGGAAGAAAGAAATAAAGCAAAATATCAATTTTCTTTTTTCAATAATTTTTGTATTGAAACATATACTGCAAATCACTCAGGGTTAATGTAGAGAATATTCAACATGACAGCGAAAAGCCAGCAAAATGAAAGTGAACAGAGAGAGAGAGAGAGTGCTGGAGAGAATCACAGATAAAGAGTTAGACAGTGAGAGATGGAGATTGCACGGAGAGCACGATAGACACAAAGAGATAAGAGCAGACAGCGAGTGGGAGAAAGAACAAGCGACAGTTCTGGGCCCCGAAAACACAGTCTCTCTATCACACGGCCACACCTACTCCTGGCGTCCCTGGGCCTGTTAGGGAGGGGTTACGCCAGGCTCTGAGCTGCGTGGCTTCTGTGGCTTTCTATTTATAAGTGTGATGTAGTGAGGATGCAGCAGTCCAGTGGCTGTGGCTGCTGTCGTGTGGACAGCCGGTCGGCTCTGTCATACAGAGGCTCCTGGGTAATTATACACTCTGTTAATTCTCACGTGTTTGAGTTGAGCCACTAAGAACGCTGATGAAGTGTTATGTTGCTTGCACACACACAGCAGGACCTGTCTAAAAGCCGTTGTGTTGTCAATATAATCACACAATGACAACCGGGGCTGGTTTGCTTTGGTTTTCTCATGAATAACGCACAAAAAATATGCATGACCCAGGTAGGATGGGATCAGCTGTTACGTATTGCTTTTATATTTGTTTAGTTTTCATCCGAAGCAACTGGCTTAGTGAGTTCAGATCCATGTTTTGAAGGAGCAGGTAGGGGCTAGGGGGGCGGCTTGCTCTGGGGGGGCTAACCAGTTAGGCTGCGGACATTAGGTAATCACACTCTTTTGTGTGGGAGTCAGACACCATAACTTTATTCACTACGAGGCTGTCACTTCCAAAATAAGTGGAAGTGCACGATGCTTGAGGACAAATGCTGGAGTCCAGGGTCGGGATGAGATGAGATATTAAAGAGTGTTATCAAGGCGTGGTATCAAAGTGTGATCTTTACTATCAAAAGACTCCTGGCACTTAAAAATGGTACCTAGTTGTGTAGCATCTTGTCTTAGCTATCTTCGTTGTATACAGGGGAACGGGTTAACCTAGTGATGGTTAGTGCTCGGCACTTGGTTCTATGAACATCCTTACTGTACCCACAGCGATCTATTGTTTCTCCTTCTTCTGACAAATATACTTACGTAAGTCGCTTCTGCTGGATGCTAAATGTAAAGGATCTATGCCGGGTGTGTCTTTATGACCAGGGTGCTGACAGAGCTGGTGTCTAAAATGAGGGACATGCAGATGGACAAGACGGAGTTGGGCTGCCTCAGAGCCATCGTCCTCTTCAACCCAGGTAACGCAAACACACACACACGCACACGCATGCACGCACGCACGCACACACACACACCCAGCGGTCACCTGTATAGGTCACCATAAAGGTGACTGCATCAGGTATAGTATTTGAACGTCCGTACACATCCACAGCAGTGTGTAAAACGTGTAAAGAGTAGAACGTGGTACTGGCAGTACCGACACTAAGGGAACATAGTTTAACTGCGTGGTGGTTTGGTGGTGAGAACGAGGCCGCCAGGATTTGATTCAGCCCTGAAGAGCAGGCAGTCACTCTATGTCAGTCAGTGGAGCGCTGCCCATTGCATCAAATACAGATTATTAATGTGTTGATCTATTATTCATGTCAACAGTCCCTGCGTATGATTAATAATATATACTCCTAATAATATCTCTCATTGCTTAAGGCAACTCTTTTAAAATGCACACTTTTTATACATTATATGATGTGGACTCAGGCTACATGCATGAGCGACTAAACTTACTCGAAAGTGTGCATTTAATTAAGTGCTCCTGTGTGTGTGTGTGTGTGTGTGTGTGTGTGTGTGTGTGTGTGTGTGTGTGTGTGTGTGTGTGTGTGTGTGTGTGTGTGTGTGTGTGTTATAGATTCAAAGGGTCTCTCTAACCCCGGGGAGGTGGAGGCCCTCAGGGAGAAGGTGTATGCGTCTCTGGAGGCGTACTGCAAGCATAAGTACCCTGAGCAGCCAGGCAGGTAGGAAGCCCCGCCCACCGCCCGACCTCAGCTCTGATTGGTGCAATGTGTTTGAGGAACACTATGTTGTGTGCTGATAGGTTACTGAAACATTCGAGGTTCATGTCTAGTCTTGTACAAACTGAATCGCAGCTGTGATATATTTGTGTTGTTTTGAATGAAAACATACACGCTATGGGTGCGTCAAATGTTTGTATACGATTCATATTTAATATTGTGTCACTTCTATACAAGGCGACTCCCAGTATATATGTGTAGATATACAAATACTTTTTACCCAGTCAACATCTGCTGGTAACATAAATATAACATTGCTCTACCGCACACTAAGTGATTAGAAGTAGTTTGCTGGTGGCTCTGAACCAGCAGTCAGCTCGTATATACACCACTATATACATATATACTATATACACCACTAAAAGGTCTATTAGACCTTTTTACAAAGGAATAATGGTTTGCTAAAATGGATCATCAAATATCCATAGCTTATGTCAGCAATCTCGCTCAGGTTTAGAACTATAGTGACCACACCTTTAGCCCCTTTAGATTCAAAGGCGCTCTTCAGTCATCGTTTCATTTGATTTCATTTAACATTTCCGTTTTGTATTCTGTCATCATGGTTACCCCACACCCGGCCCGTCCACTCCGACCCCGTCTCTTGGAACCGACAACCAATCCCGTTGAACCCTGTGTTTATTTTTTTTTCCTGCCGCCAAGGTTCGCCAAGCTGTTGCTACGGTTACCGGCGCTGCGCTCCATCGGCCTCAAGTGCCTGGAGCACCTGTTCTTCTTCAAGCTGATCGGGGACACGCCCATCGACACCTTCCTCATGGAGATGCTGGAGGCGCCGCACCAGATGACATAGGGGCGGCCAGGGGAAGGCGGGACTTCCTCTCTTGGTCCTCCAATCAACCTTCCTGGACATCATCCATCATCGTCGTCACCCTCTCATTGGCCGCCCTCTCCCCCTCCCCCCCCTCCGGCCTCACTGGGGAGCAGCGGGGTGGGGGAGGGGTCCTGAGACTTTCTCCCCGCCCCCCCCCATCACGCTCACGCATGTTGCGCCGGACCCCCTGCTGGCCGTGGACAGCCTCGATGCCCGTCAGCCGGTCGCCACGGTTACCGCCGCGGATGTTGAAATATGCCGCGACGAGGCGGTTGGGGGGGGACAGAAAGATGAATTCATAGTGTCTTTTTTTTTTTTGGTTTGTTTGCTCTGTTTTATACCTTGTAAAAATATATAAATAAGAAATATATATATATACACACATATATATATATATATATATATTAAAGTGAGAGACACACGGACGTGCGTGGAGACACTAAGAGGACGGAGACGGACCCGAGTGAACCGGACGGGACGTCGCTCTCTGCTCTCTCTTCCCTCGTGGCTAAAGGACGACGGCGGCGGTGATGATGGTGATCACGACCAGGTATGGAGACGGACCCTCAGCTTTGCTCTGCGTGCTGCCGTGCTCCCAGCAGCGCTGATGTCACCCCCGGACGCTCTCCAGAGTCGTGGTCGAGACGATCGTGGTCTGGAGACCGCCGGTGCCACGGGCCGACCCATTCGAACCCGGGACCCTACAACAAAAACCCCCAGGGCAGCCCGTGTGTCAGGACCTGGAGCTCAGCACCTCTCTCTCTCTCTCTCTCTCTCTCTCGCTCTCACGCGATTTCTTGCTCTCTTGCGCTCTCTCGCTTGCTCTCTCGCTCTGTCTTTCTCTCTCCCTCTCTCTCTCTCCCTCTCTCCATCTCTCACTTGCTCACACTCTCTCGCTCTCTCTCTCCCCATCTCTCTCTCTCTCTCTCTCTCTCTCTCTCTCTCTCTCCCCATTTCTCATTCACTCTTTCTGTCTCACTCTCTCTCTCTCTCTCCCCATCTCTCTCTTTCTCCTCTCCATCTCTCTCTCCTCTCCTCTCCTCTCCTCTCCTCTCCTGGGTGTAAGGTCAAGTCCTTGGTTCGCTGGATGTGAGGCTTTGAAAGCTTTGAAGTTTGATTTGGAAGTCGACCAAAAATACTTAACTCAGGTCTCTGCCCAAATTCAAAACCCGTTGAACCATATGTCATTCTCACCACATGGGCCCTGCTACCCTCCCTGTAGGGGAAAGGAGCGTTTGCATCAACCAATCAGAATACTGGAACCCAATCCCTCTGACCAATCGGTAATAAACAGAAAGTGCAACCAACTGCTATGGCTTCTGGTGCAGCAGAGAAGCTGTCCGTCCAACATGATGAAATCAAAATGTCATTTTTTGTTGACTCTAAACTCTCTTTATCGAAATGTTCCAAATTTACAAACAATTAATTCTAAATGTTCCCGAAAGTGTCACAGAATCAAAAGGAAGTTTCCCCCCCCCCACCGCCCATTGTGAGAAATGTTGTCTCTTCTATTGGCTGTGACCACTGCCTTTCTCCATTAGCACTGTGTGACGTCAGAGTGAGAGGCGGTACCTCAGAAGTCACGTGATCAGATCTTGGTTTGGCGAAAGGCGTTGCAGGTGTTTTTTTCATCCAATAGGAGAGCATGAACCGCACCACGTGGACAATCAACTCCCCCCCCCCCCCCCCCCCCGGTTCTCGACCTCGTTCCGCCGCCGTGATCCAGAGGCTGATTGCTGAACAACACCGCCGAGGAACCCGCGAGATCCACCACCTCGCCCAGCGTCCGTCACACAGCGCTCGTCTTCACGTCCCAGCTCCGGTGACAGCGAAGGTGAAGTGGAGAAGAACAGCGAAGAAAAAAAAAAAAAAAAAAGGCTGAAACTCCGCAGGATCCATTCTGAGCGGGAGGTCACGACCTCCGCGACGGCACCGCGGGGAATAGACGTGTGATCGGCGCTTTAAGTGCTCTACCGGCGATAGATGTGTCACAGCTGTGTTGGCACACCTTCTCACTTCTGTCCCCTACCTCCTCCTCCTCCTCCTCCTCCTCCTCCTCCTCCTCCCTCGACCTTCTCAGACGTCCCTCTTCATGTGAACTCCTGCCCACCATTACCACCCGCCCGCCCGGCCCTCCTCTCACCCCCCCCCCCCCCCCCCCCCAGCCCATCCAAGGCCGCCGCTCCGGACGGTCTTAGCTTTAGACATCGCCCTGAGATCTGCCTGGATACAGAGATACAATCGTAGACCGTAGTGTGTTTTCTTTTTTGGGTTGTCTTTGGTTCTTGTTATTTTTTTTTATTATTTGAATAGCACAGATCACAATTACCTCGGTTTTCCGTCCATCTGAATGATCAGCGAATCGCGTCGACCGTCCTCCACCTGCTGGCTCGGTGTCGTCCAAAGGGCCCAGAGTGTGTGCCTGGTCCCCCCCCCCCCCCCCCCCCCCCCCCGTTGCCCCAGTACAGCCCCCGGGTCCTGGAGTAGTACTCTGGGTTTCCAGTGACGTTCCCGTTGTTCCTGTGTTGTCCCGAGTCCACTGCGCTCCCAGGTCCCAGGGCTATCCCAGGTCCCCACAGCGGCATCGGGTCCCATAGCGCTCCCAGATCCCGGTGTACTTCCCTGGTCTCGATGTCGTTCCAGGAACCTTTGATCCCTGTTTGGTTCCCAGGCTCCAGTGTTGTCACTGGAGTGGTTCAAGGGCCCACAGGGCTGCCAGGTACCAGGAGGGAAACAGAGTCAGGCCCCCATGAGGTTCCCACACACCCTAGCTGTGTTCCAAATCGTTCCCTATTCCCTCACTCACTATTCCCTATATAGTGTTTATGATATAGTGAACTATACAGGGAACCAACAAACGAGAATTCGGACACTACGCTGAACATTTCGAAACGTAATTTGCGTCAGTAAACACGCCCGCATTGCATTGTGGTATACGGGAGTTAACATGTAGGGTACATCATATGTTCACTCAAATTGTGGGTATTTTATAGTGCACTATATACTGAACGAAATTAACCGCTGAGAATTCGAACAGCACTACAAAATGGCGAGCACCCTATATAGTGCACTCTCTCCGTGATAGGGAACGATTTCGAACACAGCTCGTGTGTAGATCCAGATCTCCGTGTTATCGTGGTTTAGGTGTAGACCCAGATCCGGTAGTGGGCCCCTGGCTCCTGGGACAGTCCCCATACCCTGGTCAGTGCGTGTGGCCAAAGGGACTTGGTGACTGAGTGGTCATTAAAGTCTAAAGGTCCTTTCTGGACAGGTCATGGTTCGAGCATCTCTCGGTTCAAAGTGGATTATTAAAACTCACTGTATGTTCTGTGTGTATGAGACACAGCACACAAAACACACACACACACAACACACAACACACATCATCTTCTGCTGCCCTCTGTCCTCTTTGAAAGCTGCAGTTGCTGACACTATGCATGGAGCGCATTTCCAAAGATTGCCTATAGAGTGGTGGTGTTTCTATGACAACTGTTTCTATTGAAATTGACCCTTTGAAAACCCCGTTTAAGGACAATAACGTATGTTTCTCAGACCAGGGGGGTAGGGATGTACACAGACAGGAGGCAGCCAGCGTTCCTCGCGGTTTGTTTAGGCTGGTTTTGAATATGTTTTATATGGATACTCTTGAGAAATCGCTTGACATTTAAGAAGGCATAGGAGAAGGCTGTTAAAAAAGCAACAACTGTGTTACCTTGTTTTCGGTTTCCTCCAGAAGGAATTGTGAAAGCGGAGTGGCGTCAGAAGTTGGAGCAGTGTTTTTACATCAACATAACCCAACATTTTCTGTTTTGAAAAATGGCCTTTTTTTAAATTCAGTGATTGAAACCTACTATCAGTCAAAAAAAACGATCAAATTGGGTCCTTCCTCAACTATATACATTTTTACAAAATCTTTGCTTTGGTTTTTTAAGGTCCTGGGCTCCGTTTCACACAAGGGAATTTATGGACATTTGGGAGATGTTGGCTTAATCAATCTGGTAATGTGTTTGTTCAGATTGCTGTTTGATAGGACACTGACGTAAGGCCAACATTGAGAGGGTTTAAGAGGGATCCAGACCAGGATTAAATCTGGATCTGGTTTTAGGGGGAAAAAAAACGGTTTGAACGACCGAGAGAACACGATGCTGTTGGCGGCTATGTTACTGTGACTTCCCCCTAGTGGAAGAGATGCAGCACTGCAACATTACTTGAATTTTATACAAGTATTTAAATTAGGAAAACAAGGCACTTTTTTGTCCAATGCATCATGTTTAATATTCCTCTTGGTCAGATGAAAAAGCTCAGTGTTTGAATGATTTTTACAAGCAATAACCTCAGTATCTATTGGCTTGTATGATCAATGCAACATACTTTATTTCAGTGGAACGAGATGAGTATCCAGGTGACAGTATTGAATCCCAGCTCAAACTCAGTTTACAGTATTTATATTCTACACTAGTGATTTTTGCGTTTTTTCCTCAGAAATAGCGAAAAAACGAATGAAAACGAATCAATCAACTTGTTCACAAACATTGTCAACCTAAGCACTATGACTGGGGGAAAAAAAACAACTTTGAACTGTGTTTATCAATATTCTCAGTAACAATTCTTACATTTTTCGTCCCCTTTTTTCAAAATATAAATTTCATCCAAATTTGTATGCATGGCCGACTTCGGTCTCAGAGATGAAGAACAATCAATTTGTTAGCCAACAGTGACCCCGCCTTTTTAAAATGTCTACCCTCCTGCTCTCCTCAATCTTGTGTCACCTCTTAGCTGTACCACGTTACTGTGATCAGAAACCCCAGCGATTGAAAGCCATAAACGGACGTTTTAATAAACCAATAACGAATGACTGCAGAAAATGCAAACAGCAAAAGGGTTTGAGACTTAATGGCAGAAGCATCACGTTGATAGAATGAACTGCATAAATGCTTTATTATGATGTAAAGCTATATTTTGTCTATATGTACATTGTGTATATATTTATAAATATATATCTAGAAGTTTGTTCCTTGAGCATTTCCAGTCAATATGGCAAGAGGAAGACGAGACTTTCTAGACCAAACGATTCTAAACCAGGTCAAGTGTCGAAGAGTTATCCAGCGCGGATATACAGTGGTTTCAAAAAATGTCAAGAGGATTTTTTTTTTTTTTGCTTTTGACCTTGACTTTCTAAAAAAGTTTACCAGCAGAATCGCAGCAGCTCTTAAAATTCAAAAAGAACCAGCTCAAAGCAGTCTATGGGACCTCAAAAAGTAGCAAAAACTAAAGAAAGAGAAAAAAAAACTAAAAGATAATCTTTCAAATGTATGTGTTCGCTTGGCTATTGTATGTTGGAAATGTATTCAGGAAAAGCTGAGCTTGCAACACAATCACTGCTTTCTTTGTTACATAGACGTTAAGGTTCAAGAAAATGTAAAAAAAAAAAAAAAAAAAAACACTTTGAAAAAGATCTATTTTTGTACAAAGGTAATTTTATCCCTTGCTTATGTGCTGTTTCTTTCCTTCTGTGGGCTGTTGTATACATCGTTTGTGGAAATGTTGATTTTGAAAGGCTAGATTAATTTTTTTTTCCCACCCAACAGTTGGGGGAGGGTTGTCACCTTCGCCGTTGTCCTCTACAACCTGCCTCACAAACATTGGTTCCTCTTTTTCATTATTTTATTTTTTATTGTTTTGTCTACTTTTAAGGAGATGAAAATGTCATCATATGTTCTTTGTTGGTTGTTCTCTGATGGTCCATCTTTCATGGACAGAAAAGTTATTAAAAACTTTTAAAAATGTATGTCGATGATGCATCTTTTTTTTTTTTTTCCATCTTCCCACAAAGGTGCCTTCGGTTTTTATTTAAGGAAATATAACAATGCAGTTGTGATCAACTGTCACAAAAAAAAGAGTTCAAAGAAAAATGTCAGATTTACTAAATATGTGTTTATTACGTTGCTGGTCATACTGTTAATCAGGTAAAAATACAACAACAAACTACAATACGTATAATGTACAAAATAGAAGACACAAAATATTCTCATTTGGTCATGATGATGAAGTTTAAACATAGACCAATCAATTCTAACCACCAACTAAACAGAGAAATCCCTCCGTCGGCTATTCAAACCAGAATACGGCGCAATCCGCAACAATATGTAATGCTCTTCTTCGTAAATGGACCGGTGGAATAAATAGATAAAATTACTTTAAAAAGGGGGAAATGGTAGTCATTATGAAAGGCTGAAGAACAGGTAAGTGATTCACTTAGACAGCCCATCAAACGTAACTGTGGGGCAGCACCGTCTACAACAACACAGTGGCAAAACAAGACGGTGGGAACGCAGTCGTCTTCAGAAAAGTAGAAAACATGTCCTTAAGACATCGAGCGAGCGCCTCCCTTTTAAAAACATTAGAAAAAAAGCATTAAAAAAATGTAATTAAAAAGATACAAAAAAACAGAGCAGACACGCCAGGCGTAAAGTGAAACCGGGCAGTCGTAGACGCAACGCAGACAGTGGCCTGTGTGTTGTGAACAGCCGGCGGTCCACCTGTGTGTCTGGCTCACAGTTCTTCATGGTTTCATGGGAGCGTGAATCCCCGTCTGTGGTGTGGGAACGTCCTAGTTTCTGAAGAAACCCCACGAAAAGTCCATATTTTCTCTTTTTTATTTCAAGTGGTAAAAAAAAAAAACACAACTCAACAAATACAAAAACAGGGCCGGACTTAGCAGTCACTTCTCCAGAGCTTGATGGTTTTGTCGTTTTCCAACGCGGCCGAGGCGATAATGTTCTCTGTGGGGTGGCAGGCGGTGGAGATCACCACGTCTAGGGGAGACAAGGGAGCAAAGGGGGATTAACAACTGGAGAAGAATTAGAAATGCATTTCTACAAAGAAGAAATAAAACAAAACAGTAGTTCTGGTTCACGGTGGGCAAATCGGAAATAACACGTTATATCAAATATCTACTTGCTAATAGATAAAACAAATTAAAAACATGTTTTTCTCGTGTGTCGTGTGGGATGGGGGAATGATTAGACTGCACGTATCTATTATATATAATTGCTATAGCCACTTAAAGCACTTTCACAATTAACGCTCAACAACATCGCTCTGTGTTGGATTGAGAAGTGCGTTTACTATCTGAGGCACACCACAAAAACACAATTCCAGACCGACACTAGCATTGTTATGCAAATGTGTGTGTCGATGTAATCAAAAGCAGTTCATGGGGTACAGGGTACCGTTTCGCTGCCTTGCTCATGGGACATCATGGAACTGATATCAAACCAGTCTGCCTCCCAAACCACGAGTGCGTCCAGACTGTTCTATTCTAACCCTTAACGGCAGGACCCCATCACCTAATGAAGCCCACAGCAGCCCAGTGCCCGGTTTTGAGGCCTTCAGCCCAGTACCTGTGTGGCCCTGCAGTTTCTGCACAATCTCCTTGGTCTGCAGGTTCCAGATGTACACAGAGTTGTCCTCTGATCCGGACACGATCCACTGGAGAGGGAGGGCAGAGCGGGTGTACATGAGTCAAGGAGCCTGAATACCCGGCCATGTACCCTGGAGGTAGCCCCGCAACGCTAACGCTCACAGGCTGAGAACCACACAACTCACCTTTCCCCCCGTGACGGAGAAGTTGGCAAATATGCAGTATTTCTCGTTTTTGTGACCGGAGTACGTTTTTAAACACTGGAGGAGAGAAATACGTGACGTTAGGCTGTATGAAGATATAAAATACTACTCAATGAAATCTAAATGACAGTACATGGTGTTAACAACAACAATCATGCTAGAATAGTTTTATACTCAGGGAGAGAAACAATTGAGATGACACTACCTTTCCTTTGCTGTAGTCCCACAACTTCAAAGTACTGAAAACAGAAGGGGACATTTTTCAGAAAAGAGCTCCACAATACTTTCGTGCTGCCTGCAGTCATTCGATTAGATGGTGTTATGCTGCCCTCTGCTGGTGGAATTCAGAACTAACGAAAAAAGTACTACAGCAATATATATATGCATTGTATAAATGAATGAGAATCCATTCAGTATAATCCGTTAATGATTATTGATCAAATACGGTTACTCACAGACGTAATAATTACAGTAATAGTATCAGTGGAAGTACTTCGAGAGGTACTGTACTCACTTGTCGAGGGTGGCAGCGAGGATGTATTTGCCGTTGGGAGAGAACTTGACGAAAGACACGGGCGGGTTGTCATCGTCTGTCGGGAACAACGACAGAGACGGAAGTTTAACATCCTAGAGCTACAACCCTTATGTTCTTATTCATTTCAGTTAACCATTACAACCACATCCATTAATGACATCACAAGTGCGGAGTACAGTGTGGGGGGGGGGGGGTGGGGGGGCTTACCGATGAGCGTCTTCAAGCACTGCCCTGACGCCGTGTCCCAGATTCGACTGTGGGGGGAGAACAGTTGTTGTTTAGCATCGCCACCAGCTTGCATTTAAAGTAGCCCGGGGAATACTCTGAAATCAATAAATACATAAATGATGACATTCGTACCAGAGGCCGTCGTAGCTACTGGAGACGATCAGAGAGCCGTCCCTGTTGAAGTGAACCTGCAACACAAGACAACACGCTCCGATTAACATCAGACGCAGACAATACACACACACACACACATACTTGTATAAATCTACATAATTCCTATTAATGTACCAATATACTGTACAAATGACCTCCGTTGATGTCTGGTCTCATCATGGACCGTGTGTATGTAGTCCAATGCCCTCAATGCACTTTTTCCTCACATCCCCATCATCTAGAGTGTCTGTTTGAGTGTACACGTCCTCCGACAGCATCTCTGGCTGAGGAGGAGGAGCTCAACGCAGACCACAGAATCCTTCACCTCGATTCAAAGTACTGTTTATGATCCATGCGTAACTGAAAAACTCAGTTTGGACCGTGAATAAAGACGTTTCCCATCATATATACCATTTCACATCATATATGATGTGATGTCATCATACATGTATACATTGTGGGGATGTCCTAACGGCCACGTCGGCTCGTGAATTAAGACTCACTGCAGAGACGGGGTCCGAGTGCGCCGGCAGGGTTTTCAAACACTTCCCCGTCTTCACGTCCCAGATCCTCACGCTTTCGTCAAACTGCAACACACAAACATAACGTTAGACACTGGCATAAATAATAACACACACACACACTTTTCGTATAACAAGAACCACCATGACTACAATTAGTCATCAAAACATTGTAATAACGATAATCATAGTGGTCGCAATGATACCACTACTTCTACAACTTCTAATAATATAAAGATAATAAAATAATGAATAATAATAATAGCTAATAATAATACTAATAACCACATTAATCGTCACTATAAGCCTAATCACAATGAAGTGTGGAGTACTCACAGAACCGGACACGATGAGGTTGGACTGAGGGTTGAAGTTGCAGCAGAACACGTAGTTGCTGTGGCCTTTTAGTGTCTTCAGACACTTCCCCTGGAGGCCGGGAGGGGAAGAAAGAAAGAAAGAAAGAAAGAAAGAAAGACAGAAAGAGAAAGAGAGAACATTAGTCCCAACTCAACACATCAGCCTCCATGCAGTTACCACCTGGCTGGTGGTAACGTCGAGGCAATCCCAACATCGCCAACTTGGTTCATACCTTTTGTTCTAGGTAGCAGTAAAGGCCCTGCTAAACAAATATTACCACAATCTGACAAATCCTGACAGTAAAATCAATTGTTTTGTCATTAGGGTGATGTAATACCATTAAGGTATGGTCATGACATCATGTTGTGTTGATGTCATATCATTAGGGTGACATCACAACATGATGTATCATGTCATTAAATGGATGTCATCCAGGGTGACCTCATTCATTTAAGTGATGTCATGGAGGTGTCATTAAGGGGAGGCGATGACGTCACTGAGGTGACAGCGTCGTGGAGTTGACGTCATACCGAGCTGACGTCCCAGATCTTCAGAGTCTTGTCGTCAGACGCAGAGACCAGGAGGTTGGAGTCTGAGGACCAGGCCACGTCAGAGATACCCTGACAAGAGGCACACAGAGCACACACACATTACCAAGAGGTCAGCAGCCCTACACAGAATCCTGATATTAGGAATTCAAGTTCAAGAGCACTTTGTTGCAACTTACCAGCTTGTGTCCAGATATAGTTTTCTCAAACTTCCCGTCGAATGCTCCCCATATTTTTATTAATTTATCTGCAGCTGTAACCACATGACAAGAGGTTGATGAATATAAAATGTAATGTAAGAGAAAGAGAGAGAGACACACACTGCATGGCATACAATAAGTGACGCAAAGGGGTGTACTACACTCACAGGAGCTCGCAAGCCACTCTCCGTTGGGGCTGAACTTGACGGAGGAGACGGCTTTAGTGTGGCCGGCCAGGGTGAACTTCAGACTGTAGTTGGGCTTGGATGGTGCGGACTAGAATAGAAACCAGCCAACAACAATTAAGACGTGAATAGATTCAAACCATTGAAATAAAACAAGTGAAACCGAGAACACATTTTCAATAACTTTGAAGTGTCTAATGTGGATTATCACAAAACAAATAGTTGTATTTATTGTAATGACATTTGCAGCACATCACCTAGTGGTACTAGCCTGTAGTCTACCAATAGTCATTGGTCACAGTCATTTAGAAGGGACAGCGGTTACAATGCACAAGCATATTGTGATGGGTTGGTGTTTGATATCCATACCTTGCTGTGACTTGAAGAGGAAGACGGTGGTAATATGGGAGGTTTACAGTCCGTCTCTGGTTTTCTATCCTCCGTTGCCATGGCGAAAGCTGGCCCCTGATACGGAACATACAGTAGATGAATAACGACTCCGTATGGTAACAGGCTTCCGTGCACAACTTTGAAACGATCGTGAAAACTAAACCCAGTCAGATCCTAAACGGAGCCATAAATCACGTGTTTGTATATGATGGACCGATGACCAATCAAAGATGCCTCTGTCCCAAAAATGAGAACACATTTAGGCTGCATTTTCGATATAAAAAAAAAACACACTTAATTTTGAATGAATAACCTGCTTTGGGTAATCGTTACACATTAAAAAAAAAAAAAATCGAAAAATGAACAAAGAGGCATGTGCACATAAATCCATTCATTCCAAATACATGGATCCTCAGTGTGACTTTAAGGATCACATACATAATCACATAGTGGATCCACCGAAAGGAGACGTATAATAAACCAATAGTGTAGTACGTATTGACCAGGAGGCAGCACACAGATGCACATGTAACGTGAGAGCAGCGGAGGTGAGATGCTACTACTGACCTCAGGATGCTAGGCTACCGCCACGGCCTCCGTTTAAATCAATCACATTCAGAACGATCAAACACACGGGAAGCGGTGGTACTCACGGTGGTTTTAATGTGCCGCTGGAAGAATTGACGGTAGTTCGAAGCACGGGGTGTGTGTGTGTATTATTGCAGTAATAGTGTAGTTATAACACAAAGTAGCTCCTGGTGAGGATGAGCGGGGAATGGGGAAGATCCTCGCATGCGCCTGCGCGAAATAGAGAAACGGCGGCGAGCGACGAGGGACAAATTTAAATGACTGCGATTTTTAAATTGCTCAGGATAAAATGGTAGTTTCCTAGCAAAAGAAAGCAAGAAGCGACATATACAAATGTAGTGTCTGTATTTTTTGATAGAATTTGAAAATATTTGATACAAACGATTTATGTCAGTCAGATAAATTACGCAAATGAAAACGTTGTTACAACCCATGGAAATACAAGTGACACCAACATCAATTTACACCCAAGTTTGAAGAATAACAAACCGACATTCACTACTGATACTACCAACTACAACCACAATAAAATAATTTAAATAAATGTAAATAATGCGATGCGATTAGGGTTAGGGTCAGAGTTTGTAAAAGTGTTTGTAATGAGGTGAGAGTGACCCCTCTCCCGACCCTTACTCGGGCTCCTCTCCCCGTAGCAGTGTTGCCAGATTGGGCCATATTTCCCGCCCGATCTGGCAACAACTGGCTTCAGAGCGGGGGCTGCAGTCGGTCGGCGTTGCCAGATTCGCCAGCTTGGGCGGCCCAATCTGGCAACACTGCCCGTGAGCCTTTGCGCGCGGAGCCGACGCCGTTCGTTCCGTGCAGCGGAGTGAGTCGGTGGGAAGGCGAAGCCGGTCCTCCACCTCCAGGCTCTTTGTTGGTGCTCGGCCTCCGCGGCACAAACTCACTGGGACGCGCCGCTCGGATACTCGGGACTACTTCGTTGGGCGAGCAAAAGTATTTTTGGCTGCTGTGCGCAAAAAACCCTCCAGAGCACCTCGCACAAGTAATACACCACCCGTTCTCCACCTTTTAAGTTTGCTATGAGCGGCTCTTTGCGGTGCTTTACGGATTTAGGAAGCAGATCACATGTATGTGTGGTGGTTTCGGTGCACGTTTCTCTCAGTAGCTGGGGGTCTGCTAGCCTAGCCTGCTAGCTGTGTACATTAGCCCCGCCATGCATTTCGCCGTCCGCCTTAGCATCGTGTTAGCATCGTGTTAGCTTCCTGTGGGCTGCTCTGAAACGCCATGGAGTAGTGTGTGTGTAGTAGTGAAGTGACTCCGTTTACAGCCTCCACCGGGACGGTGACCGCTCGCCGACGGACTGCGGGCTTTATTCACACAATGCAGGGTGTCAGGAATAGGTTGTGTGCTTTTTAAAATGGTAATGTGGTTGGTGTTAGCTTCAGGGGAAAGTGATGGTGGGCGGGCAGCGTGTCTTTATCCACCTGGAGGTGCTGCTCAGGGCTCAGGTCAGATCCCGCCATAATCACCATGTCACAGAAACAGGTAGAATCGTCTGTATTACAGTACGATCGCTACCCTCTTTCCAAAGAAACCATCCACATGGGCTATGGGGCTAGTCGTAGTGGAGTTGGAACCATTATTATTGGCGGTACGACGGGTCTGTTTACACATCTGTTGTTTCCTTCAGTGGGATATGTGTTGATACTCTTGCATGGCTTTCGTTATGATCCAACACGTTGATTGAGTGTCGAATGGATAGACCAGACATCCAGTGGTAGTTAAAGTAGAAGGGTTGAGGTCTTGTTATCAAGGATCAAGACGAATAGTAAACACAATGGTTTCCAGAAGTGTATGACCCCCCCCCCCCCCCCCTTCACCTCATTATTACGGGGACGGACTGTTTGATTCCATAGTTTATGTGCAAGACTGCTTATGTTAGGTCTAGCATATGTATCATATGTACCCTAAAGCCGGAGTAAAACTAAGATATTCTGACTTCTATGTCATTTCAATGTAGACGTCACATTTCGTAACAGGGCAAAATGATACGCAGTTTATTGCTGCCCAAAAGCACAAGACAAGCCATAGGGCTGGCCTCTTTTTTTTTTTTTGTTCCTGTGTTAAGACAGAAACAAATAACAAGGGAAGTAAACAAACAAAGTAAATAACGCCGTGTACAGTGCTTTCATATGCCAGAATCTGTTTGCTTTCCCACTTCCAGTATCAACAAAACGTTAAATACCATTCACAATCCTTACAGGGTAATAACATAACTCATTCACAGCCTGAGTTGAACGTTTGTACAAACGTCCCTGAATACAGGGACAGGCTTCTGTATTTCAGCCACAGTATAACCATTATGTTTTAGGTGTATACACTGATTCAAATCTTGTCATGGGTGATTCCACATATTGATGCATGTTTTGGTAAAATACCAGATATCTTGCATACAAGCCCAGTCAAAAGTTGACGCTAGTTTAAATCCTATTGCTGACAACAATGAAATTATACAACAAATTGATGAATTATTGGATCCCATTAGTCTCATCTTGGATTTCTTCAGTAACGTAATTTACTACCAACTAGGGTACCCTACCTAATCTATTCAGCAGACAAACACAGTCCCACAACTTTTTCTTAGTGTGTAAACATTAAAGGTATTTATTTGTGCAGCATATATACCTAGTTAATGACAACAATTCTGTTTGTAATTCAGTTTCTTCCAGGGTATTGGCGGGTGTTATATAAAACAGAAGTGTAGCAACTTCACATAATTGCACGATGAATGCCCTTTCTCTGATGAGACTCAAAGATACAAATGGGCAATAATCCAATCACTGTTTATCTTTTGAATGGAATTGTATAGCGCCATGAGATTAAGATATAGATTTATCGTGGTGTCCAAAATATGGAGTACACTAATTCAGACGAGAACATACGCTCTTCAAATGATCAAAATATGACTAGCTTTCTTTCTTGATACTTTGCTTTAAATGTCCATATACCACAATGTTATGACCCTCAGTTAGACTGTTAGTATGGTGTTTTATATTCATATGCATACTGTGATATCTATCGACTTATCTTTTACCATTACATCATTGGTAATAAATAATGGTTATGTATCGCCCCGCCCAACACACAGGTACCAGCGCATACCATGGTCAACTCAACGATAATACCTAGAGCGCGCTGGGCTCCTGCCCAGACACAATAGACGATGATAGATCACCCAGAAATGGAACCATTGCCACACACACATGTGTGTGTGTCACTTTGGCTGGAACCCAATGCAAAAACGTCAGACACTGTACAGAATAAAGAGGAAATACTAGGAATCCACACCAAAACTATGCAGACGGCTTAACTTTTTGGCCTGTACACCAGACTATTACACTAACACTTAATGTAATATGAATGCAAAAAAACTAAGCTTTGCATAAAGTCTTCTGGGAAATGAATAGATGTTCCAACACTTAAAAATGTAATACCTGGGTACCTGGCGACATCACTGACCACAATATTCTCTCACCTTTCACTTGAAGTTAAGTGGTTTTCAATCCACTGTCCGCCTGTCTTGTGAACACGTGACCCCACATTCCAAAACAATAACAGCTCACCACATTATTCGACCAGTCACCCTCGACGAGAGGTACAGACGGCTCAATGCCGGAGAGGACCAAAATACTGGTTACAAAATCGCTGTTCTAGCACTCTGCTCAGTGGCTACTATATTAGTCTTGGCAATCTGATTATGTTTCATGGCAAGTCTAGGAGCCAAGTGCAATTACGTATTGATTTAGCGATCTTTATTCATAATGCATGCTTGATCCGTTGGTTATATTAGGTGGCTTATTACATTTCTATATTATATATATTTTTAAAAGACTAACAGGTAAGTGTTGGAGCCTGAGTGCCTACTGGCTCTTGTTTGTGTCTGACATCGGGTCTGTTTTGGGTTCTACCAGGTCGTGACGTCGGCCCCCCCTGTAATGGGATGGGCCACCGGCAGAGTCTCTGAAGAACCAGCAGCCTCCAGACCATCCCCAGAGACCCCCCCACTCAACGCATAGGAACACAAACACCGACAGGCCCGCCAGGCCACCCGTGCCGGAACGTCAGGACCGCCCCCCCTCCCCCCCCCTCTCCGCCGCCGGGAACCATGTCCGGGATCCCCCCAGCGACCGGAGGTCCGGCTCAGCTCACCAACATGCCCCCCCCAGAGGTGAACAACCCGGCCACGCCAGGGAGGAAGACCAACCAGCTGGCGTACATGCAGAACGTGGTGGTGAAGTCTCTGTGGCGCCACCAGTTCGCCTGGCCCTTCTACCACCCCGTCGACGTGGTCAAGCTGGGCCTGCCGGTAAGAACGCACCGTCTGCTCGCACACTGGGTAGTTAAATGACACAGGAAGTGCTCCCCTCACAGGAAAGGCTTGAATAGGTTCTCTCTCGGTCTGACGCCGTAACCAAAACACTGTAACCAAGACGACAAATGCAGACGCAAATACAACTCGCAGCGAGAAACACATTTAAATAATACGGTGGGGAAATGCCCCGTGCAAAACTATCATTTGTGATGAAGTTTGCCATTGAAATGCAAGATAAACCGTTTATCTTGCAGGTGTTCCTTCATTAGGTTGAATTATGGCTCTGTTTCAAACTTGTGCTTTTAGAGAAGTTGAAATTCAATTGAATGTAATGGAGTGTTGACCAAATGAATGTTATCCGCTCTGGATAAGGGTTAGGTTACCTGTGACGACTTGTGTGTGAACTATTTGGAGATCAGCATTAGCTAGGGAATAGCAGGCCTAATTATTGGACTCTTTGGTAGTGGAGATAATGTCCCTTTCTGTGTCGAAGCGCCGCTGAAGACATCGTCCTTTAGTTGTATCTGGATGAATAACGTGTAAATATAAACACAACTATTTCTGGTGAATTCTTGTGGTAAGGGTATTTGACTTCTTGGTTTTTCAGGATTAGTCCACAATGATTAAGGATCCAATAGGTTTGTCATTACATAATAATGTGTAAAAAAAAACAACAACAAATGTTGCTTCATTTGGATTTGTAGCCAGAGGTGAGCTTTATGTTGTAGACCTGACCAGCGGTCCATCAAACCAGCACTAATGTAACGGTGGGATGATCTTGTTGGCCAGGATTATTACACGATAATAAAGACCCCTATGGACATGGGGTCCATCAAGAAGAGACTGGAGAACAACTACTACAGCAGCGCCGGCGAGTGTATGCAGGACTTCAACACCATGTTCACAAACTGTTATATATACAACAAGGTAACGCACACACGCACTTATATATAACACCAACTGTTATATTTATCACACACACACACACACACACACACACTGACACTTCACCGACTGTTCTATATATAACCAGGTAACACATGCACTGTTCACACGCACACAAACACACAAACACTGTACACAGACACACTTTTATATTGAAAACAAAATCACACACACAATGTTCACATATATAACAAGGTAAACAACCCATGTTTACATGTTATGTCTGATCCCAATGGCTCAGAAATGGCCATTAGGTGGCGCCCAGCTTCCACTCACTGACTGAAGGACAATAGTTCTTGCTTAGCAGGAGCTAAAGATGGTCCAACACTAGGAAGGGTCTGATACTCAAGCCCACGTCATAAGCCTACATATACGTTGTACAATATTCTCTACTTTACTCTCACTTCACTGTACTGTAGCTCCAATACTACTCTTCTCTTGTAGTCTCTACGATGCTATACCTTGTAGTACACTCTAGTACTCTCTAATCTCTTTATTTGTATTTTCTACTCTACTGTACTCCACTCATAACTTTTTTACTCTACACTCGAGTACACAAAGTAGACACAAAGTAGACACACAATGTAGAGCAGAAAACTCTTACTCTAACGCGTTGTACCCTTCTCTAGTCGTGCTCCACTGTGTTCCACTTGACTCTTACTTTACCGTGTTCTGCCCCAGCCTACGGATGACATCGTGCTGATGGCCCAGGCGCTGGAGAAGGTGTTCCTCCAGAAGGTGTCCCAGATGCCCCCTGGGCATGAGGAGGTCCTGCCTGCTGCTGCACCCAAAGTCAAGCCCAAGAAACCCTCCACCCCAGGTAGTAGAGCACACTCCCCTCCCACACTTACAAACTGGTTTGATGGACAAAGATTGATCCCTTCAAAAAAAAAAAAAAACATGGTCGCTTGCATGAAACAAAAGCCAACCGTATACATTTAACTTGTACTTTTAACAATAACATCTCCCAATGCACCCAAGTACAGTACTATTATGTAGTCTTTGTAGCAAAACAACGCTTTTAATTGAACAGAAAATATATATGACATGTTTCAAATAAACAGCAGATGATTATGCTAAACCTTTTTGAAGGTCGACGGCATGTGGCAATGCAACCTTTCCCCGAACACTTTATTTAAAGAGTCAGTGTGTTGACCTCATAACTTGACATTGCATATAAAAACAAAAACTTCTTCGAGTGTGACTTAGTCAACAGCGACGGCTAACCATCTGAATGTTAACGTGCGTCTCTCTCTCTCCGTGTGACGAAGGCGGTCAGGACGGCACGGTGACCTCCTGCACCCCCGCCACGCCTCCTCCCTCCTCGGAGCCGGCGGTGAACTCCTCCACCTCCAACTCCTCCTCGCTGCCCAACTCCCCCACCCAGGCTTCAGTCAAAGTGAGTCCACCACCGCCCTGCGAGACCCCGCCACCACCACTGGTGGTGGTCAGACTGGAGGAACCTCGGCTGTTGTTGTTGTGTGGTTAATAACGCACAACAGTGCATTGAAAACACAACACTGTCGCCTTTAAACCCGCAGCGCGTTCACAAGTCGTTTACTACTCAATCCTCCGTGAGGAATAGAATGAACACAGGCAGGATGGAACAGAACGGTATTAACCCTGAGGGAAACTGTAGAACCAGTGAAAAAACATTTACACATGCGAAAAACATCTGGGAGTGGGAATTTTACAAATATCTGGGAATTTTCGGGAATCTCTGAATTGTTGGGAATCTTTAGAATTTCCGTGAATCTTCAAATGTGCGCCGTGAGTTCCTAAAGACTGCGTTTTCCTGCATTTTCTCTGTGTTTTAACCCTTTTCTTCCTTGTGTCCGCCCCATAAGACGCTGAAGAGGAAAGTCCTCTCGCCCCCGCCGACGGCGGCGCCGGCGCTCCCGGCCGCCGCCAAGGTGGCGTCGCCGGAGAGCGAGGCGTCCCTGGAGAAGAAGCGGCGGGAGAGCACGGGCCGGCCCATCAAGCCGCCCAAGAAGGCGCTGGTGGACGAGGAGGAGACGGCGCAGCACGCCACCAAGCGCGGCCGGCTCCCGGAGCAGCTGCGCTTCTGCGAGGGCATCCTGAAGGAGATGCTGTCCAAGAAGCACGCGGCGTACGCCTGGCCCTTCTACAAGCCCGTGGACGCCGAGGCCCTGGCGCTGCACGACTACCACGACATCATCAAGCTGCCCATGGACCTGGGCTCCGTCAAGGTGAGGGGGCGCGGCCGCCGTCACCGCCGTCGCGGTTACGGTCAGGGCGTTCAGCAGACACTTGTATCCATAGCGCGGTGTTTCCCCTATATGCATTCGGATTGTCAGCGGCACTGCAAAAAAAAATAAAAAATCTATTTTTTCTAGGCTTATGATAAATATCAAAGAAATAGCTGAAAATGAACATAAAAGATGAACTTAGTTTCTGCCAAGTTCAAGGCACATTTGCACAATGATCTGGTCTCAGCAGACACCTTGACTGTTGGTTGTTATGTCATATTTGGAAGCTCAATCTGTAAATTTTTCAAAAAAAAAATCTTATCAGAAGTAACCATTTAAAGGTTTATTTTTCAAAATTTTCTTCCGGGGGGGGGGGGGGGGGGGGCATGCCCCACCCCCCTAGCGTTGCTAGGTTACCAACTCACAGCACCACTGCTACAAAAAAATCTAGGGGAAACACTGCATAGCGACTTACAGTAAGTGCATTTGTCATAAGAAGGTGAAACAATATGTCGCTGTTGATACGTGTGATACATGTTCACAGAACATGAAGTGCCAAGCACCAACAATTGTTAGCCCATTCCCCGTACGCAACAAAGACAGCTAGGATAAGATGCTACACAGTATTGGCTTTTTCTTGTTTTTTTTGCCACGCAATTGAACGCATTGTGCGCACACATGGCTGCGGGGCAGTGTGTTTGTTTGTGCTTTGGGTGAGGTCATAGTGGCCCGCCCCCTTTCATGCTAATTCATCGGGAGAAAATCTCGGCGTGTGTCTTCAGTGAATCATGGCACCCAGACGGAGGGCTCCCGGCCTTCTGATGGACCTGTTTTGTTTGGTCATCTTCCCTCTCTTCAGAAAAAGATGGACGAGCGGAAGTACCACGACACTCAGGCGTTTGCGGCGGACGTCCGATTAATCTTCTCAAATTGTTACAAATACAACCCTCCGGATCACGAGGTGGTCGCCATGGCCCGGAAACTCCAGGTACCGTTTTGTGTTTTTGCTGCGAAAACTTTATCCAAGCCTTTAGCTGATATTCTATTAGATCCATATTAGCAGTTAGTGTATGCTACACGTGAACCTCCTGAGATGGCGCAATTTGATTGGTTCGCTATCTCGGGATATTTGGCAATATCCCATGATTGAGATAATAATAATAATAATAATTGATTGAATTTATATAGCGCTTTTCTAGACACTCAAAGACGCTTTACAGTGAAGGGGGGACCTCACTTACCACAATCAATGTGTAGCACCCACTTGGGTGATGCATGGCAGCCAATCTGCGCCAGAACGCTCACCACACACCAGCTTGAGGTGGAGAGTGAGGGAATTAATGAAAGAGCCAATTATACAGGGGGATGATTAGGGGGCCAGATTGAATGAGCCTGGTTTGGCAGTTGTAGCCAGGACACCGGGGGATCCCCAACTCCTTGCGCTAAGTGCCCTGGGATCTTTTATGACCTCAGTGAGTCAGGACCTCGGTTTTACGTCTCCTCCGAAGGACGGAGTTCTCAAACTCAGGATATTGGGGAGCGCGCGTGACGGTCGTCTGGTCACGCTAATAAAAACAAATAAATCCCGGCAAGAAGTGTTATCTTGTTTATTTTTGGAGCGTTCACGTGTAGTATATACTAAAACAATTATTCACCTCAGGCTCTGGGGAATAGCTCGTTTCCAGGTGGAAACTCATTAACTAGGAATATTTAACAATTAAATAATTGTTTAATAATTGTTAAATATTCCTAGTTAATGAGTTTTCGTATTTCGTATTTCAAGGTGGAAACTTATTAACTAGGAATATTTAACAATTATTAGCCCCTGTGACCGAAAACTTTTTCCGGAAACAAGCCGGTCAGAGCATGGTACCTCTGGACGGTGGTTCTGATGGTCGGCGTGTGTGTGACCCACCCCCACCCACCACCCCCCCACCCAGGACGTGTTCGAGATGAGGTTCGCCAAGATGCCGGACGAGGCGGTGGACCTGAGCTCGCCGGGGGGCGGGGGGACCCCCAAGAACGCCAAGTTCAGCCTGAACAGCGGCAACTCGTCGGTGTCGGGCATGTCGGACGGCGAGGAGGACCACGCCAGCCGCCTCGCCGAGCTGCAGGAGCAAGTTGGCGCCGAGCAGGTGGGTTTCCGTGACAACCTCGTCGTTTAAATGAGCCCGTTCGTTTTTTTTAAGTTTTTTTTTTAGCACCGGCGTCGATCTTGAACGTTGATCGATCGACGGGCCGTTTGGAAAAAGGTATCCACTTGTGACATCACAGGTATATAATGATGAGTAGATGAATCCGTGGTGGACTGCACCGACTGGAAGGCGCTTGAGTTCATCCATCCATCACGGAGATGGGTAAACCCCCCCACTTGTGATGTCACGAGTGGATTGATTTTGAAATGGCTTTTTAGGACGTAGTCGACGTCACACCTGGTGCCGAGATAGGTGCCCTTCTAAGCTTTCATTTGCCGTGATTCATTCCGAGAAATACCCTGTGGCTAATTATTTATTATTCATATTTACATAGTATATGAAATGTTTCTATCTTTGTTTCACGTCTCTTAGCATCAGAACGGTAGTGAATTGGGGAGAAATGGGTGCAGCAACAATGATCAGGTGACTACAACTTATAAATAATCAATTATCACCTCATTAACAGACGACAGACGACACTAATACTATATCTCTAAGGGCGCTTTTGCTCCTATAGTTCGGTAGTTTGTGCTTTGTTGCGCATATCTCGCTGTGGAGCGAGTTGGGGAGGGAGACTCGTAGCGCTTCGTTGTGATTTTTCTCACTTCATGCAGTCTTATGAAGTGAGACTGCATGGCTGCATTTGCTTATTTCTCTTTGGTGTTCTTAGAAATGACAAATAACCCCATCACCACCATTCGGTCACTCAATAATTAAAAAACGTTAACCTTTGTGAGTCCACGTTGACCACAAGAAATGGCTTCATATAGTCGCCCAACTGTATTTCAATGAATGCTTTCACCTCCTGATGGCTGCATGTCTAACCCTTTATACGCGTGCACATGAACCTGGCTGAATAGGTCTATTGTTTCCGGTTTGTGGCGAAATCTGGTCCGCAACAGAGCAGGCGTGTTTTGCTTAGGCACCCACCTAAACTGTAAAGTACTGTGGTAAACCCTGGGCGTTCACACCACCGACCTATCGGGGGAAACGCACCCAGGTCGACTCAAGACGGTCCAATTGTCTCCGGTGAGAAAGCACCCTCTGGAACCCCAGACAGAGAAGTGTCCACTGTCTCTAGAGTGGACGTTCCTGTGGAATAGGTCGGGCAGATGCCATAGAAGGGGCAGATGTTGTTTGCACTTCACCGTATGTTCCCAGTGTCTTTCATGTTGTTATTGAGATACTGGCTTCCTTCTCATATAATGCCACCCTTAAGAATAGGGATGCACGTCAGAAACCACCCGGCAGGGATTTGAGTTGGCACTCATCATAACTGAGGCCGTAGGAGTGAGGGCAGCTTGCTGTAGGATGGTTTCTCAAATGGGGTTACAACTGCCCCGAGAAACATTTTGATGGATTGCGGGGATACCAGGAAAATCAGCAAACATAATCTGAATTTAAAAATAATATATTACCACTTTTAATGGGGTTATGAATGGCAACAGTCACAAGCAAAGCACATCTCCACTTACATACTCAAACTGTCAATATTCAGTTTAATACCTTCAGTATTAAACTATGCAGTTTAAGGTTTGTGTTATGTTGTCATGTATATTGTGTCATGTATGTGGAACTATTCCACATACATGTCCCTCCCCAAATGTTTGAGCTTGTAAAGGGTCACTCTGGTACACTAGTAAAAACCGCTTGAGAGCCGCTGCTCTTGGATGCCATCAGGTAGACCGCGGACAGTGAGGTGTGAACCCACAACCCTTTGGCTGAGAGTCGAACACACCGCCAGCCTCCCCCCCCCCCTTCCGTTTGAAAGGCTGCCTGTCGTCTCTCTTTCCACCCGTCTTTTAAAACTTCAACCTCCTGGGGTCGATGTGGAACGTTCTGCCTCCCAGTGTGAACAAGATGGGTGGCTGTCGATCACTCCTAATAACTCCCTTGTGTGTGTGTGTGTGTGTGTGTGTGTGTGTGTGTGTGTGTGTGTGTGTGTGTGTGTGTGTGTGTGTGTGTGTGTGTGTGTGTGTGTGTGTGTGTGTGGGTCCAGCATTCCCCCAGGTGTAGCCGGGGGTCACACTTCTGCAGTGCATGTCTTCATGACTGGGAGTCTGCCTTATTAGTTGGGGAGGATGTGGTTTTGGTGGTGGAGGCAAAGCTGCAGAAACGGGGTCGCCTGAGGCTCCCATCACTGTACGAGCGCTCGATAACGCTGCCGAAAGAAAGACATACACGCTAAACCAGCGATGAGGGGATTAGTTGATTCATTCGCTGATTGATAATGCGTCGTGTTTTTTTGTTTTCTTTATTGTTTTAGAATGATGTGAAGGAAACAAAGCTATTGTGAGGTTAACATGGCCGTTATTTGTTGGCAATAGCTTCAAGTACGACAATGTCTGCTTTTTTTCCCCCTCTTATTCCGGGAGAATGAACACCTTCCTGTTTTGGTCTAACGTGTAAGACAGGGTGGGTTAGTAGAAGCTTAGTATCGCCTTGACACCTACACATACACACCTCAAACTCTGTGTGTGTGTGTGTGTGTGTGCGCTTGCATAGGCTATTCACCAAAAACCAGTCCAGGCGCGTCGGCCATCCCTCCCTCTTTAACGTCGCCTCATTTGGCTTCAGACACAGGCTCATCGCCCTGGAAGATTGCCGCTCCATCCACGGCTAATGCCATTATTTCTGCCCACCCATATACCCCAGCGTGGATAATGACCTTTTCACACCGGCTAAGCAGACATTTTACACCACTTTAGTATTCTGGGTGGAGGAGGATCCACGTCCAAGCATACGACACACCGCAGCCAGAACACTGAGCGTGTTCCGGCGACGCGTAACGCGATGATATACGATGACTGCATTCCCCGAAATGGTCAATTCCTTATTTCACCGTCAACGTCGGTGGACTAAACGGCCTGTCACCCAGCCTTGGTCGTCCATACATCTAGAGCCGTCCGCCACTCTCCGTCTCCCCCTGCATCCGCCTGCTTGTTATTCCACTCCATGGGGTTCAACCGTAGAGGGTTTTTTCTCCGTAATTGTCACCGTGTCTTTGTGTGTGGACTGGGTGTGGCCGAGGCAGGGCCCTGAAATGGGTTGTGTGACAAGACGAGAACTGGTTCTAAATCAGGTCCTCTCCGTTCGTTCCCATGGCGTCCTCCGTGTTCCGAACGTGTCTGGGGAGTTCCCTCCCCCCCATTTACCCATTTTAAGAGCTTAGGTTAAGGGCTCAGTCTTGGCCCGTGAAGCTAGCCTGGCTATTGCCAGACCAGGCTCAGTCGTAGAATGCACGTTGGTCTGGGGAAGCTGGTCTCATCCCAAGTGTTTTACTGGTTCTGTAGCCGTGTGAGTCTCTTAACGTGATAGATTGCACTTGGAAGGAATGTGGTATTTTAGAAATAGATTACCAACTGTTGGGACATGTGCGTAAGTGTTTTGAATTCATTAATTCAACAGCAGCTCAACAGAAAGACGCCACAATCAGCATATGTGTGAGGAAGATCTAAATTGGCTGCGACTGGTGTTAAAGTGTTTTTGGCGTCTTGTTAGAAAATAGTAGACAACTCCTGCACAAGTTTAGCGCGCCCCATCTGTGTCGCCGCATTTAAAACGACATTAACACGATTAGCCGTCTTCAGTTGAACGGAGTTACAAAATCGAATCTTCCTCGATGAGCTGTATTATTTCCCTGGGGTCAAATAATCCGCTTCCCAAGGCAATTTTTTTATCAACTGCATTGGCTCAATATAGCAATAATACAGTCCCTTGTTAATTCTCCTGCTCTGTATTTTCTGTGTTGCTCTCTGCTAAAAAAGAACCTTCAAACAGAGAGATGGTGGTGGGACGCTGCCCGTCTCTGCCTCCGTTTGAAAAGAGCAGCAACACCTTTTTAAACCGTTGAATAAAAGTAAAAATGTCGGGTTGAAGCCGTGAATACACTTAACACACTAATACGTATTTAATAACAGGATAATACACTTATTCTAACCCCCCCCCCACCCCCCCCGGCTCCTCTCCTCATAACCATGTGTGCACGACCACCAACGGTATGTAACCCCGGTCTCACGTGCGCGCCCCTCTCCCCCCCCCCCCAGCTGAAGGCCGTGCACGAGCAGCTGGCGGCGCTGTCGCAGGCGCCTGGCAGCAAGCCCAAGCGCGCCAAGGAGAAGGACAAGAGGAGGGAGGGCCGGCCGGCAGAGGACAAGAGGAGCGCCAAGCCCGCCAGGCCGGGCCAGCAGAAGAAGACCTCCAAGAAGTCCTCCAGCAGCAGCCTCAAGTACGCAGCCACGCACCGCGCGCGCCCACCACTGGCACACCATACACTGTACACGCCCAACGTGCAAAGCCTATTGTAGCCGTTTTCGGCTCCATTAAGCTACTAATGCGTGGATCAGCCACTGGGCCGGCTGTGTGGTCGCCACAAGTCTTTCCTGGGTGGAGTGTCCATCTTTAACTTATATACTTACACACAAATTAATGGTGAAATGTTGGCACCGCTAAATTCCTCAACTAATGACAGTGTCACCCGTTAAAGGATTGGCCTTGTAAAGTGGAGTGTTGTACAAACAATCTTTCACTTTAGATATTTTACTGAACGATACGGCCACACCCCCGATTGCACGCGTCCTTATCCACTACACATCCTTATGTACACATGTGTGACTGTGACGGTCCCCCCCCCCCCCCCCCTTTCTGCAGGAAGGGGCCGAGGGAGTACGACTCTGACGACGAGTCCCTCCCCATGACCTACGACGAGAAGCGCCAGCTCAGCCTGGACATCAACCGCCTGCCGGGGGGTAAGCTGGGCCGGGTGGTCCGCATCATCCAGACCCGGGAGCCCTCCCTGAGGGACTCCAACCCCGACGAGATTGAGATCGACTTCGAGACGCTGAAGCCGTCCACGCTGCGCGAGCTGGAGCAGTACGTCAAGTCCTGTCTGTACAAGAAGATGAGGAAACCGGGCGGTACGTTGGCAGACACTCACCGGTCAAACGTTGTCAGACACTCGTGTCAAACGTTGTCAGACGCACATGTCAAACGTGTCACACGTTTGACATGTGTCAAGTTTGTTCACACAAAATACTGTAAATACTAGATGTGTTCACACCGTATCTTTATGCATATCTTAACGTCCACAGCGGGGTTAACACGACCAACATTTCATGTTGCTTTATTAATGCATGGAGGCGTACAGTGTTTTCATACTGTGCTTTGCAAAGAACACACACGCACACACACACACACACACACACACTTCACACACTTCACATCATAAGAAATGCAGTACACAAAAAAACAAGGAAACAAAGCGGGTATGGCCACCCCGCCCGGGTCTCACATCTGTGTGTCTACTTCCTGTCCCCCAGAGGAAGGAACGGCGGGGAACAGTGACAGCAGCAGCTCGTCGGACTCGGCCAGCAGCAGCTCCAGTGACTCCAGTTCAGACAACAGTGAGCCCGACTGAGGCCCGCGGTACGTCTCCTGGTCTAACCCCCTCGGTCGTGGTTATGTTTATACAACCTGTTACTTATCCGTCACATTGTTTCAAGTGTTTTGTATGCCTTAAAAAAAAAAATATATATATATATATATATATGAATGAATTATAATGTTAATCATTGCATAATTCAGGGTACTGCTAGGTACTGCTAGTTAAAAATAGCCCTTATTATTCTCACACTGTCAAAAAGGTTCTGTTTTGTATCATGTCCCTTCAAGGCCCCCCTCCTCGAGTAGCCCGGTCTGCTGTGATTGGTCGGCACACCCACTCTGTTTCGATTGGAGGGGGGGTGTTTAACGTATGCAGGTTGTTGGCGGGGGGGGGGGGGGAACTGCGCTGGGAAAGCGCATCGAATTTGAAAATAGGTTCTAAATGGAGGAAGGGCGCTGGACTCTCCAGTTTGATGGTGAATGTAGGAGATGCTTTCACACTGTGTGTGTGTGTGTTATACAATTGTAACTAAGGTGGACACTGCAAGAACTGAAACTAAACACGTCCATATAATTATTTTTTCTTCCTCTTCCACCTTTTGTTGTTCCAGATGGTGGAGCGAGATAACGGACAATGTGATAGAGCAGTACAATGAGGCAAGACCTCCATCTTTAAGTTTGTGTTGTCATGGAAACCACATTAGGCAGAGCGAAGGTTCTGCTCTGCCGACCAGTCTCCCGGGGATCTGTCACACGTCCACCCTGACACCATGTCCACCCTCATAACAATCACATGATCATCATCATCATCATCTTCATGATCTCCTGTCGCAATATCTATCGCAATGCCCAAATTGACACAAACATCCACCACGCTATGACGCTATCCACTCTATAATCTGTCACGATATCCCACACAAATGTCCCACAACCTCCATCATGATATTTACCACCATATATGTCATGGTCTCTATCGCGATTCATATTGTGATATCCACAATCACATGTCCACCACAATATACAGTATATTATGATACCCAACACAATATATTGACGTCGATCTATATCGCGATATCCACCATGATCGTCCGTGTAGGCAGGATGCTGTAAAAAGGTGTGTGTGTGTGTGTGTGTGTGTGTGTGTGTGTGTGTGTGTGTGTGTGTGTGTGTGTGTGTGTGTGTGTGTGTGTGTGTGTGTGTGTGTGTGTGAGAGAGACAGACACACACACTCTTGTTTCGTTGTACAGCCGATCCGATGTGCATATCTGTGTAGTCCATGGCAGCTGAAGGTCTTTCAACCTCTACACATTTGTTTTGTACAAAAGAAAATTTAATCTGAACGCATGATTTGGATCGATGTGAATGTTGGTGCATTGTCTGAGTGTGCGTGTGTGTGTCAGTTTGGGTTATGATCACTGATTTAAGGTTGTGAGGAATCTGTCGTAGGTGGAGGTTGAAGACATATCTTCCTTAGTGGTGCGGGGTCCTTAGTATCTGAATGTATGGTGAAGTGGCTCCCTGTTGAATTCAGTCAATAGACTTATCCTGCTCTGGTTCTGTTCTCGGAAAATGTGGTTTCAATAACTTTTTTGGAAAATGTAAAATACATTTTATAAAAATAAACGAAAACAAAACAAACAACAAAAAAAGGATACTCTCTGTAATATTTATTTTTATGCCCAGATATCTATGTACGCGTTTCCTCCGCCTTAAGTTGTCTCTGTTCTAGTTTTATTTCATTTTGTCGTTTTTCTTCTCATTGGTCAAAAGCTGACCAAGAACATGTATATAAATATATAGATATTTTCAAATCTAACTTCTTTTTTATGCTTTTATTGTAATATGATAGCCTCTTTTTATATATATAAAAAAGGATTTCTACTTTTTATTTTTAACATGCATGGAGATTTGTTGTACCTCAATTTAGCTTTTTCTTTTTTTAAGTCTTGTTTTAAGATCTCTTCTTTTTATGTTGCCCATCAAAGGACGTGTGTATCCTCTGTAAATAAGTTTAGGCTTGCTCATGTAAATGTCTGCCATAATCAACCAGTAGAAGTTATCATTTAATGTTCCTGCAAAACTGTAATAAGAGCTAACTTTCTTTTTGTTTTTCTTCAATAAATACAACAAGAAGCCTGAAAAATGTTGTTTTGTGTGAAAATATCTACATTTTAATGTAACCAATTTTCAAATCTTTCATAATTTGCTGTCCAACTAGATTATATCTAGATTATATTGACCTCTGGCACTCACTTCCACTTTAAACTCTGCCAACATCGTCCATCAACCAGCTGTTACAACCACTGACACTTGTGCCTCATTACATAAACCAGCTATTATTTACATGAAATCAAACAATTTTTTTATATTTCATATGGATTTTGTTGATTTAAATACATGTCTAATTGTGCTATAATGACTACTACTTACTTGGAATGCTAAATGTCCCTGCAACTCCCTAAACATCCGACAGAGGGCGCCCGTGTTGCGCGTTTACTTTGCAGTGATGTGGTAATTGAAGTTTAGCCTCGCAAAAAAATGTTTTACTTGTTATTTTAGCATGAAATATTTTTAAAAAAAAATGTTTGTCTAGGCCGGGTGTCGTGTCGATAACATCTGTAAACCAAAAACAGTTGCTGAGGCTGCACCTTTGCCAACTCTTTCCCCAACACAGGGTGCAAGACATCTGCCGTCCAGCTTTACAGGTGGGCCTACCAAACTCTTACGTTTCTCATCGATTCGATATACATTCCGATAACATTTTTCAGCAACTTTCACAAAGCATGAAGACTGAAGAGGTTGTTGATCCGCGGGTCTGATAAAACGGTTCATATGGAGCATGTCACCCCGCAGTCGGACTTGAAGTTGAACCCCTCTCACGATGAGGGACGCTGCACACAAGCATGACTCCACCACGTACTGAAGTCGAGGGAAGGCCGATCATGCCTGTGGTATTTATGGTTCTGGATTCAATCCCCAATGTCTGCCACCTTATACTGCAGCCCCCCTAGACTAATACATACTGCATTACATCTGAATTTACTGTGAATAGTAAATAGGCTTGAATTCAAAGCTAAATGACTCATAGGCCTGTGCACGGCAATGTCCATTTCGTGTTGCAAGAGTGTCGGATGTAGCATACTCTGATGGACTGATGCTTGGCAGGCAGCACAGGGGGAGAAGTGTGCTTTTGAAAAGTGTACATAGCCAATGAGCTGCAGGCTGCAGCAAGTTGGGTTGTAAGGACTTTCTGTCTCCTCCGTGGATGCACCCTGTTAACCAATGAGTGTACAATTGACTAGTCCGTCTAATAGTCAAGTGTGCACTCATTGGTTAACACGGTGCTCGTCCACGTGCACAACAATTGACTATTAGACCGAATTGTTCGCTGAGCCCACATTGTGAAGTCATGCCAACCATTCAGTCATTTTGAACATGTACCACTGGCATGAAATTGAAATTAAGAAAGTTTGAAAGTTGTCAGGTGCAGTGGATAGTTTTTAGGCTTTATTCAGATGATATTCATTTATTCATTTCCCGCCACATTGTCTGACTTGGCTGGAGGCAACATTTGTCAGTGTCGCCGGTGAGTGACTGGGGACCTTTTTAAAGTATGAATTATGCGGTTCATAACACCCAATCGTAGTTTATAGTCGACCATTCGATGTGATCGAACGTGGTCCTGTGTTCTGCTTATTGATCATCCACTGAGAGTGTGTTTGGTCCGCTCCTGTAATGCCCGCACCGTGCGTCAGAGGGCGCACCTCCTCAACTCTCACGTTTCACATATTTTGCCGTAACTTCCCCTTTGTGTGTGTGCGTGTGTGTAGTAGTAGTAGTGTTGCCTCTGGGGCTCGTAGTGTAGGGATCCCGATGAAAAGTAGTTTATCTGCATGGAGCGACGCTGCTCGTTCGCGGAGATAAACGCGTAAAACAAGCGTTTTGTTTTTTACGCGTTGATCTACAGCCCCCCCCCCACACCCCCCTCCAGCGCGGCGGGCAGGGGAAGCTGGGACCACCAAACATCAGCCTCAGTGCGTCCATAGTGGAGACCAGGCGAGGCAGGACGCGGACCAGAAGAGAACAGAGACCCCTGAACACCACAGAGAACACCAAGTGACCGGGAGCTACTCCTCTACAACCTCCTCTCCTCGAGTCCAGGGCGCAAAGTACACTCCATGGATTAAGGGTCGCGTCGTAAACGCTGTGTTCGTGGATGTTTTTCCGCTGGCTTGGAGAGGGATGTGTGGAGGGTGAAGGATGATCAGAGCTGGCTGTTGGTCCATGGGCTGACTGTTTGCTGGGAGTAACAGAGATCAGAGATGTTCTCGCAGTTCTTGCGGGTTTAGAGACACGATCCGTGCTTTGTTTTACGCGTTTGGGTTTTGGCACAGAGCGGACTCTAAGCGGACTATGGTGTTGGGTTTGATGAGGCTGTGGATCGGGGGTCCCGGGGACGTGCTTCATCACCCCTCATCCTCATCGTAATGCTGATCCCCACGCTGTGATGGGATGGGTTTAGTATGACAACAAACTTTTTGAGGATGAAGAAAAGGAAATCCTTGTAGGATAGGGTTTTCTCGGTCTTGTTGTCACTGAACTGTACTTTTCACGGGATATAGAGGCTTTTTTTGAACACATATCGCTCTTCCAACGAGGAACAGACACCCCTGAAGGTCTTGGAGTCGGGGGACATGCGCAAGTCACCCTTGAAAAGCATCCGGTTTTGACACAGATTTGCTCTGTAATACGGAAATTTGCATACGGAATTTACTCTCACTTGAGCCAGGTGTCGAACTTGGTACTTTGGTGTGTGTGAGGAAACGCCAGCCCCACTACTAGGACATGGAGGAGTGGAGGCAATGCGGGCGGTGGTTGATCGACTGCAAGGTCCTACCGCCCAACCACCGGGTCGTGTGGCCCTCGGCCGCCGTCTTCGACCTGGCCCAGGCGCTCCGGGACGGGGTGTTGCTGTGCCAGATGCTGCACAACCTCTCCCCGGGGTCCGTGGACCTAAAGGAGATCAACTTCAGACCTCAGATGTCACAGGTGAGGCAACGTACATGTACACACACACACACACACACACACACACACACACACACACACACACACACACACACACACACACACACACACACACACACCATCCTCAGGGTCCGACTTATTCAAACAACACACAACCAAACTGTCTAGTTATCCAAAAAGACAAGTGTTTCTTTATTGTTCTGCTTTACAAAACATATTGATATTAGATGATAACATCTAATATCTATCTCTATCTAATATGATGGATCGATTTCATTTCTGGGCATAAACTTCAGGTCTGTGTGTAGGCCTACAGGCTGCGTGACGTGGTGTCCGGTGAGCGTTAATAGGGACAGTGAACGACGCCAATATTGACTCGGGACGATCAAACGGTGATCGCGATCAAACACTAGTGCTAGTGTAGTATTACCCCAGTTACACACAGTTGGCCTGCTATTTAGTGGACACACTGTGTGTGTGTGTGTGTGTGTGTGTGTGTGTGTGTGTGTGTGTGTGTGTGTGTGTGTGTGTGTGTGTGTGTGTGTGTGTGTGTGTGTGTGTGCTTCATGTTTCCAAGTCCATTATAGAGGTAGCTGTTCTTGAATCTTGGTGTGTTTTTTTTTTTTGCCTGAGCAGTAATCACCGCGACCCAGCCATTATGGTTAGAGGAACCACTAACCCGGTCTAATCTACTAACCCCATCTCCCTGGTTCCTCTAGCTGTCCTGCCCCCCTGTCCGGTTGCCTCTTAGAAACTTGCCAGCGCAGAACTTTCTTCTTCGTTACTCAAATTCTGAGTGCGTGTGCTTTCGTCAGCCTCACTTGAACAAATCGTTTTAAGGTGAAGAGACGGTCTCAGAAAACGTTTCTACCGTTTCATTTGATTTCCGTTCTGTTCCACTGCAACCCAGCTGGCTATGTGCTGTTTCTTACGTTTCATAACGATTCAAATGAGGCCCAGACCCATCAAATACCAGGGAAGATCATTTCTGGAGATAACACACTTGTTATAACACACTTGTTATCTCAAGGGTTTGCTCAGAAAGTTGCTCAAGTTGTAACAGCACTACCGTGTGCTTCTGATAGACCGAACCTCTCCTTACATACATACAGTACACACACCTTATGTCTACATGTGTGTCCTTATGTCTACATGTGTGAGTGTATATGTCCATGTGTCGGTCGTTATCTCTTATTTCAAAGCCCTTGTCATTCAAAAGATCCTGGGTCCAAACCCTATCCCTGCACTCCACCTGTAACCATTCCTTGAGTAAGGTGTCCTCCGCCCCCATCCCTAAAGAAATCCACGTTTAATCGCTTTTTGATAAACGCGATTAAACGACAGAATACATTGTGGGTTGTGGGTTCCTCTGCTGGTTCCTCCAGTCGCTCCACGCTTCCTGCCTAGTTACCAGCAGCAGCAGCAGCAGCAGCAGCAGCAGTGTCTCGGGCCCTGCCCTGCGCAGCTACTGGCTTCCATAATTACCACACAACGCCAGGCTGGCGTCATCATCGCAGAGCTTTGATCCACCCACCAGGCCTCGTTCCCCGGCCGCGCTGCTGGGAAAACTGCGGGGGCGGTGCTGGTGGTGCTGGTGGTGCTGGTGGTGGTGGTGGTGGTGGGTGTGGCGGCGATGCAAGAGGGATCCGAAGTCTCTGGGTGGATGGGAGGGTGGGTGGGGGTGGGGTGGTGGATGATTTGTGTGTGGATGTGGATGTGATGTTAACTTGTGTGTTGGTGTGTTTGTGTAAGGTTATGTTGGGTGTGGGTGTATGTGGGTGTCAATCAGTTGTGTGTGTGTGTGTGTGTGTGTGTGTATAAGTGGGTGTGCTTGTGTGTGTGGTGGGTCCCGATTTGACAAATTAGGTTAAACAAAATCCTGGCAGCATAGCAGAGGTTTGTGATTTATGAAGAGGAAAAGGTGTGTGTGTGTGTGTGTGTGTGTGTGTGTGTGTGTGTGTGTGTGTGTGTGTGTGTGTGTGTGTGTGTGTGTGTGTGTGTGTGTGTGTGTGTGTGTGTGTGTGTGTGTGTGTGTGTGTACGCTCTAAACACTGAGAGAAGTCTAATACACTGGCCCGGCCAACCTAAGAGAGAGAGGAGGAGAGGAGAGAGGGGGAGGGAGAGAGAGAGGGGAGGAAGGGGGAATAGGCTGATTACATTATTTTCTGTGGACAAAAGTCATCTTCTTTCAACGGCTCCATTTGGTGTGTGATTGATAGTTTCAAACATGCACTCCCTCCTCCCCTCTCTCTCTCTCTCTCTCGCTCTCGCTCTCTGAATATCACTTGGTATTAAATCTGCTCTCCGATTATGGCCTGGATCTCGTTGCTGTGTGTGATTTGCGGCGGGCCTGACGTTGACGTTGGCTGTGGCAGGACGGCCCGGGCTGTAGTGGTCGTGCTTTGGGAGTCTGCTGCTGCTGCTGCGGCTGCCGGTGTTCCAGCATTACAGAGCGCTTTCTTCCTTCTCTCCCTGTTCGCTCTTCCTCTTTGTGACTCAACGATGTCATCACAGGCGTCACGGCTTAAAGTAGACGACATGACCACACTCTATACTTGGTTGTGGCCTGCGTGCAATGATACGGCTATCAGATGTCAGATAGCGGCGTTTGCTGCTGGCCCTCCTACAGCTACTCACCAGTGTCCCGTTTTTAATTACATGCTTTGATTATTCTGTGCCTCACTGAGAAGTCGCTTTGGATAAAACGATCTGCTTCACTGATACACGTGCTCAAGGCTGGATGATGGCCAAATATGACATGACTGTTATTTTTATATTGATCTATATCAATAATTATAACTATATGTATAGATATATTATGATGATAATAATGCTCAATTTGATAGTTTTAAGATTATCCTCCAGAACCCTAAAGAAACCAGAAGGTTAATTATGGTTAATTAATTAACCATATAATATATAATAGCCATTCATTATGCAATTATTCACCATCAAAACTAATAGGTGACAAACATTTCCAAGAACAATTATGGCTTTATGTTAAACACTGACTAAATTAATAAATTAACCATATAATAATGTAAACAACAGCTGTGATCCCCATTCCGTTGAATGCCTTGATTTCAAACATCTCAATCATTTTAGGGGTAATATACTGAACATTGATTAAATAAAATGTGTAATCAACTGCTAGAGCGAGAGAGCAGTGCTGAGGGAGTGGTATTCATCTATCTTCAGTATGCATATATCTTCGCCAAGGCAACGCATACTTAGGATCCATGACACTCATTAGCTCCTTGAAGCTCTGTTATTCTACCATGCTTATAGCCTTCATATCTTCAGCGATACAGCACCTGATTACGCTGGTTATTTCTTTGTGTCTCTTCAACGTCTGAAAAGCCAAGTCACATTTGCTGGTTGGTGAACTCGGCTAGTTTGACCAGCAGTAGGCCTGGGCTGTGGGCCACTATTTGGGGAGAGGCTGAGGCTTCGTAGCGCTACTCCAGCATTGGCAGGGTTAGTTCTCTGTAGGGTGGTGCCTTTTGAGAGAGTGGCAGAGGCTGGTGGTGTTTCTCGTTCTGCAGAGGGCTGGTCGTCCAGTCCTAAACGTGTTACACAGAGTACCTGGTTTTGGCGGCATACAAGGTTAGACTTTGACTGAATCGAAACCAAATATTCTAGTTGTCTTGGTTTGATTGTCTCCGAACATCAACAACCATCCAAACGAGTGATGGGTCGTTTCCGACCGAATCAGTTCGAAGGAACGACTCTTTAACGCGAACGAACCGACCTGATTCCACGTTTCAGTTCTCTCTCGTTCGTCTCTATCGTTCGTTCTCCCAGACTCGACTCCCACTCGCTGACTGAGTCAGCAGAGTGGTGAAGAGGGACTGGCCTGGGTAACAACATCCCGATTCAGAACATGAAGCGCTCCTCAGCTGAAAGGAACTTAGTTGTAATGTTGTGTGTTGATTGATGACCGTTTGCACAATGGAGGAAGACAACGAGGGAGGGTCTGAGTCTGACCGACTCAGCTGAGAACTGTGTGTTCCATGATTCACCGCTACTGGAAACGCGACTGAACGAACAAACGAACGATTCTGAACGATTCTTCTTGGCGAACTGACCGACGCAAACTATTTTTCTCCTTTCATCTCCGCAGCCCCCCCAGCATGGACATGGGGGAGGGAAGATGATTAGCCAGCTTGTTTTTGTGCCGATGCAAAACATGAATCAAAATATTGACTTTGATGCATGCTTTTTTTGCAACTGTAGTTCAATGACATTCAATATGAGGTGATACTTCTAAGAGCTCCCATTCTGCTCCGAAGCCATGATAGGATTTTGTTTTTTGAACAAATGCATACAGTATGTGTTGCGCTTTTAAGCAAATGCATGGATGCATTTTCGGATGGGGGGGGGGGGGGGTAAAAGTTGTAGGTAATTTATGCATATTGTATGTAAATTCAAGTTCAAACCTGAGGCCACACACACTCTACTTTAATTTAAGTGCCTGGCCCAAGGACGTCTTTTAGAAGGGACCTTGTTTTAAGAAGAAACCTATGCATGTTTTGATTCACCTGCAACGCTGGAAAATACCGGCTCTTATTTTTTATACTCGACTATTAATATAAACATGCCCTTTAGTCAAACACATAATTCAACCCTATGAATCCAAATGAGCTACGTGGCAGCCCACGATGGAGGGAGATGGATGGTTGGAATCTGCCTGGGGTTTGAATGGCTGCGAGTAAAGAGTTATAGTGGAACACTCAGTGAACTTCCTGACGACCACAACACCACAACACAGCTTCCTGTAATCCACTACACAATAAGAGCGGAAAGCGGCACTGGTTCAAAGTATGTCCGTTTGTGACAGCGCAGATGGTGGCGATTGTCCGCCCAGATGTCTGACGGACAGATTCCTCCAGCCTAACCAGCTGATGTCCACCAACAGTCCACCAATCAGCTCCTTCAGCCAGTTGGACGACTCCCACGCGATGATGTCACAAATGGGTTGATTTTGGAATGGCTTGTAATGGCTCGTCACATGACAGATGATTGTAGAACATCTGCTCTTTAAAGAGGCATTAGCTGTAGTTACCACACTGCACTGCATTTATACTGCCTGCAGCCTCAGTACCCAGTGAGGTTACGTGGCCGATTGGAATTGAATTCAAAACATTTTCACAATAAGAGCCCATTTGCTGGTGGTTAGCTAGTCACAGGAATCAAAACATATCATCTAAATAAATCCAAAAGATAGGAATCTGAAGGGGGAGTGAATGGCTAAACAGAACACATTTGGTTTGGCAAAGGTTGTTGAGGACGTTGCAGAAATAAGATCGTTGGTGGATTCCTCCGAGAGAAGCTGTGGGAGTGACCTTGAGGTCAGGGAAATGCATCTGAGACAAATCTGACTGCAACTCTTCTCACAATGCGGGCCTACATCAATGACTGTACCACTTCTAACACTCTAGATGGGCCTGCATCTAGGACTGTACCACTTCTAACACGCTATATGGGCCTGCATCTAGGACTGTACCACTTCTAACACGCTATATGGGCCTGCATCTAGGACTGTACCACTTCTAACACGCTATATGGGCCTGCATCTAGGACTGTACCATTTCTTACATGGTAAATGAATAGGCCTGCATGTGTGACTGACTGCACCACTGCTAATATGCTTTACCGTTGAACATGGTTAATGACTGTAGTATACACTTAAGAATGCATCATTTAACATGGCAAATGATTCAAAGACGTTACCTACCATAACTCCAGGCCTGCACCATATTCCATTCATAAATAGAACTTAATCTCAGACTTTAAACATGCCGTTTAACATGTTTCGTAAAGAGTAAATCTAAGTAATGCGAGGAATGCACTGTAGACATGTTAACTAGGCGTGGAACGTGCCACGCCTCTAGCCGGTTGCTAAGTGGATGTCTGATTAGCATAGCGTCTTCGGGGAGGCGGTGGGTTTGTTTAGGGGATGCTGAGCCCGGGGCGACGCGTGGGAGAGAGAGACCAAGGTGTGTTCTCTACACTCTCTGCTTTGTGTGTTGCTCTGCAGTGTTTTCTTTAGGTCTCTCTGATCTGGATCTCCCGCTTCCTGCTGCGGTGGGGGGGGGAGGGGGGGGGGTGAATACCTTGGGAATGACTAAGGTTTGGGGGTCAGTGTGTGAATGTGTGTTTCTGTCTGTCTGTCTGTCTGTACGCACACTGTGTGTGTGTGTGTGTGTGTGTGTGTGTGTGTGTGTGTGTGTGTGTGTGTGTGTGTGTGTGTGTGTGTGTGTGTGTGTGTGTGTGTGTGTGTGTGTGTGTGTGTGTGTGTGTGTGGGATTGTATGTGTATGCACAAGCTAGCTTGTAACAGTATATATTGATGTTGGGTGAAGGCTTTCAGTGTTCATGCTTTCTAATTGTTACATTGATTTGCATAGCGCTCAACATTTGGGTCGATATATATATATACTGTACATAATCCTAACAAAAAAGAGGTCAGGATTCTAATACGCACCACCCCGTACATGGGGAGGTCTATACATATCTCCTGCTGTAGAGCTGCCTCACATCGGGAACATCTCCAGCCAATCGGGGGGGGCCGGTTCAGTGGATACATGGCAGGAAGTGGCTCTGATTAATCCTAGCCCC
>NC_140288.1:5020058-5058789 GCF_964030765.1 Micromesistius poutassou | reverse complement strand
ATATGGCCTTGAGATTGAGCTCTGGCAGTGTGGGTGCGGGGAGACCAATTAATTTGGCAGCTATGTTTGTGCCACGTCCGAGTTTGACCCGTTTTTTGACCGGGTCGAAACTCACACGTTAAAACATATTAAAGAGAGGTGTTGAAGAGAGAACGGTAAACCAAGACCAAGGCCCTTGAGACCTCTGGCAGCACGTCTCTGCGTTCTAAAAACACGGCACCCCCCCCCCCCCCCCGCGCTGTAATCACCGAACACCAGAGGTGGTTCCTCCGTCGCGACACCGTCACGCGTGTCACATTTCTCAGGCATCACACGCCACATGCCTCTGAGGTATTCAGAAAGTGTTTAAATGTCAAGCGCCGCTAAACGCCCGGGCCGCGGAGGGACGGCAGCGCGTGGGCTTATTGGAGACGGATTGAACACACTCGCTGGCTGATGACTGGCAGCATTGGTGTGTGTTTCACCCAGCAGGGATTTAATTAACCTAATCACGGATGGAATAATTAAGAAATAATAATAGTAATCCATCGCACCACTGTTGCTGATCGCTGATTAAGAAACTCTGTTCCGTTCTGTGTCAAGACTCCAAAAACAGTTTGTGTGCATTATTACATCATTAATTTAATATATTATGTAGCCTGCATAATTGAATGTAAGAGTGTGTGTGTGCGTGCGCGTGCGTGTGTGTGTGGCTTTAATGCGTCTTTGAGACGTACCCTGGTGGTGGAGGTGGACCCGGCTGGGGAGAGAGAGGAGACCTCGGGCTCTGATGAAGACCCTCATGGGGGCTGACAGTCGGGTGTGAGGGGTCTTAGACCCTCTGCACCCGGTCCTCCTCCACTTCCCACTCCATTAATCTATGGCTGCAGCCGTACAGTGTCAGTGATGGCGCTGATGAACTGCTGATAACGGGCTAAGATAATGGGCTAAGATAATGGTTTAATCCCCGATAGCGGGCCGTGGTGGAGCAGTGCTGCTGGGGTGTTGGATAGGCTCTCCCCCCCCCCCCCCCCCCCCCCCCATCCGGAATGGGAATCCAAGATCCTCTGATCCTTAAGGAGAGGAAGTGATGGATGGGCGGCCGTGGATCCGGGCGTAGATCAGGGAAACGGGAAGATTAGCGGGCCAGGGTGTTTGAACGTTCAAAGGTTCTGGGTTCGATCCTCGAGTGAGTTTGCGCGGACCTATTTGTGGTTCAGAATGCAACGTTCCCCGTGATTTCAGGACTCGTGTGTTTCTGCAGTGAACTCGGAGGTTGTATTGATTTGTGAATAATCTCCTTTGCTGGGATTTCAACCGACCACCCCAAAGAATTGTTGGCCCAGGAGGAGACTTGCTGTGTGCACAATCATTGATATTTTTAAGTTAAAGTCGTTTTTTTTAAGTTGTACCATGCTTTTCAGTAAGCAATATACACAAAGATAACTATAATAAATATAATCATTTACATTTAGGGCATTTAGCAGATGCTTTTATCCAAAGCGACTTACAATAAGTACATTTGTCATAAGAAGTGAACCAATATATCGCCGTCGGTACAGTAAAGATGTTCATAGAACCATGTGCAAGTACTGACAATCACCAGGCTGACCCCATTCCCCGTATACAGCAGTGATAGCTAGCTACTGCAGATGCTACACAACTAAGTATATGCTACACAACATGCATGCACAACACAATTAAGTACATGCTACACAATTAAGTACAATGAACGAATACAACCTGCATTAAGTGCGTTCATCAAGTGCCAGGACGTACAACAAACAATAGTGCAACAGACAAATAAGGGACTGAATGGCTATGTAGAGTCTAGGTGAACTCTGAACAGGTGGGAATCAAAAAATCCAAAAATCTAAATAGTTTTACTTTCCTCAACATTGCATTACATCCCCCCCCCCCCCCCCCCCCCCCCCCCCCTTTAGCAAACCTTCGTCAACCTGCCTCTGAAACACGACGCCATGCTCATTATCATGTCAATTTTCATTACTTTTCATTACAATAACACACCGGCTAATGAAATTCCGCAGCGCTAATCGGCGCCATGGTAACCCCTACGAACGAGCTCCAATCCCCGGGCGTCAGATTGAGCGCGGGCACCCCGCTGTGTTTTATGGATACGGCCCGTTGTTTGTTACCCGGGAACGCGCCCCACGGCTAGGGGGCAAGCGGCTGGAAATTAATATAGATGTCAGTTTTATCTCCGTAAGTGAAATTAAAACCGCACCTTTGGACGTGCCTGGCCTGGAGGTGCGCGCTGATGTGAGTCTGATTCAGTGGAGTGGCGACGACCCCTGACCCCTCAGTCTGTGTAATCACCCGACAGCGAATAGCCTCGCTGCTCATTAGGCCTCCAAATGAAAGACTGTAACCAAGCGTGAGCCCTTAATGACGCTGATGTTTCCATTACGCCGCCGCCGTCGCTCGCCGTTATTGCCGACAGATGTCCTCGTCAACGTTTGAGAAGCCATCGGTTCTCTCGGATGGCTTCCGGTTTCCACATTGAATTATATCCACATTGAGTTTTCTCCAAGGCGACTCGCCAGTAAAAGAGTCGCGGCAAACAAAAAGTTATGGTTTCCTAGTTTAAAAAACAAAACTGCAAACTAGCTATAGGAGTCAGGAAATGCAAGGGTAGTCATTTCTGTATTCTTTTTTCATTTAGTTTTTACTCTGCGGGGAGAAACTGACAAAGAAAGCGTGGGATAAAGTGTGGGAAATCCATAACTCCATAGATTCCATAACTCTGCATCCCCTCCCCTCCCCTCCCCCTCCCCCCCAACCATCGTCATAACCTTTAAGAGCCTTGCCTAATTAAAACAAAGTCTGAGGCACTCTGGGAGCCAGCAATCCACGAGACTCACAGCATCCCAATCAGACCAGAGGCTTGTAAAAGAAGATGGGAAAATGTTTTCTTCTCATGGACTTAACGTTCCCCCCCCCCCCCCCCCGCCCTGGGGAGGAGGAAGAAGGACGAGGCGTAATGACAAACGCAACAGGAGGGCCCGCGCAACTACCGGTCTGCGCGAGAACGCCATCTCGGTTTTAACGACGGGCTTGATTAATTCGCTGTTTGTTTTTCGTTAACGTTGTTTTAACGGCCCGTTTTATCTCGTCGTGGCCCAGGCCCGATACAGCTGTCGTCGTGTTTTAAGCCAGACAGACATAGCCTACGTATACGATCATAATTGTTCGTAAAACGTAAAATAAACACTATCTTTTTCAATGGCTGTCCTGCTGAAAGGGTTCCGTTCCACTGCGTTGAATAATTCAAAGTTTCGACTCAAATCGTTGCCCAATTGTAACTTGTTAAAGGGTCCCTCTTTTACCACCAGGTGTGAGGGTGATTAGTCATTACAAGGGTGGGCACCCCACTTGTGATGTCACCAGAGAATGGGTCGTGAAGCGTCTCGTAAGCGTCTCGCCTAATCGCCGTTGCACCTTGGGGGTAGAAGAGGCAGCATTTAAACGATTCGACTGCCTCTGTGGGGCCGGGGTGAAACATTGATCCTTGTGTGCGTTGCGAGTGCTTCCTCTTTAAGGGAGGCTCTGCCACTGTGCGTCCCTATTGTGCGTCCCCAGGGGCCTCTGCCCTGCCCGGAACAGAGGGGCCGGGGGTAGGAAGCGGCTCTGTGGATGGTTGAACACCCTGTCTCTCATCAGCGGGCAGCACAGCTGTGTCCTGTCGGAATGAAGAAGCACTGTCAATACGAAGGCTTTCACTTTTTGTCATTATTTGTTATGAATGGTGTTCTGTTCGTTAACAGATAGTGTTTTATTGATGGCCTTGGGGAAGTTTGTTTATCACAGCGGAGACACGCAGCCGAGTGGTAGAGCACGGCAGCAGCACTGCCAACCGCCTAGGTTTCGGGTTCGATTCCCGCGGGACGGACGCTCACTTTGGATAAAAGCATCCACCAAATGGCGTTTATTGGTGTAACGGACGCCAACTAGCCTGGGCTAGCAGGCGGTAGTATGTTGTAAATACTCACACCCCTAGCCTTACGAATGCTTCTAGCCGCTGAGTTAGAAGCCTGGGCTTTTAGCTCAGTGGTCAGAGCGTTCCACTCCCATGCCGGTAGTGTCGTAGTAGTTTGAGAGGTGGCAGGTTCGAGACCCGCGAGCGGTCGAACCGGCCTCTGCTACATTGGCGCAGGGCAGAAAAGAAAATATATTGGCTAAATCACGCAGACCGGGTGTGAATACACCATACTCTGTCTTCCACATAGGCGCTCTGTCGGTGCCCTGATTGACCTGGACAACCTCTTCGGTTCCCCGTCCAACCTGATTTTAAATCGCTGCTTCCTGAACACTTTGTTTGTAATCAGATCGCTGCCGGTAAATGCAGTTTTTCCCTTCCCGGATTATTGAACGTTGCATCCATCTGTCACGACCCCGTGTTCACGGGTCACGCCCCCTCCCCTCCCCCCCCCCCCCCCCCCCCCTCCCCCGTGCGTCTCGCCTTTGCCATTTACGACAACACGCGTCAAACCACTCAGCGGTCCAATTAGATTAGGGCTGGAGGCGAGAGATGAACGCACGCGTTGGAACACACACACACACACACACACACACACACACACACACACACACACACACACACCGGTGCGAGGTGGAAGTACAAGTTGGATCTGTGCCCGTCCATGCGTGAGGGTGATGTACGCAAAGTTTATGCAAAACGCCGCCGGCGCTTCTTCCGTTCTGTAAACCGCTCCCCCGTGACGACCTCACGTCTACACCACACGCCGTTGTGTGAGGATCATTCTTACAAATAATGTTTTAATAACGACACGATTCATATCATCTACGCAGGGGAGGGCTCCCCTCGTTCGCTCAGGTTCAACGACCTGGTTGTTTTGGAGTTAACATGCGACCGGGTTATGTAGGATGATGTGATTTTCATGGAGGTGCACGTCCACTGCACCGGGCTGAACGGGAGACTGGGCGCTCTGCTCGTAGTCGGCACGGGATGTTTGTTTGTTTGACTGTCTGTGTGGTTGACCCCAGGAGCATCGCAACTTTACAGAAACGACAACTTCCACCCTGCACCGCCTGTGCGGTATACCGCCGTAGCGTCGTGACTTCAGCGACACGACACCCTCCCACACCTTATGTATCTGCCTCGTATCTCCTCTCCTCTGCAATTCAAAAGACTGAAATAAATCAGTGGCTGGGATTGTAGATGGAGAAATGGATGGAAAGAGTGATGGGTGGATGGATGTAAAGATGGATAGGTGTATGGATAAATGTAAAGACTCTTCGATGAATAGATATCTGGATGTATAGATGGATGAAAAGGTGTCTGGATGGAAGGATGGATTGGAGACAGATAGGTAGGTTGACAGAAAGCGGATAGATGGATGGATAGATAGTGTGATGGGTGTATGGATAGGTAGATTAAAATATGGGGGATGGAAGGCTGGTAGACTGAGGTACACAGGATGTATAGCTAGCTAGCTGGATAGATCGATGGATGGATAGATGCAGGTGAATGTGGTTATTGTAGTTTGGTGTAGACGGATCATGTGAGGGATTGATCAGAAGTGTGGGGAGCGTTCAGATGAATAATGTATGTGTAGGTGATGATGACTCGGCAAACATTCTTCTGTTCTTCCGTGAAATGAACACAAACCCAATGTTGTGTTTAAACGGAGCAGACAGTAACGCTGATTTCTCGTTTCTCTGTTGACCGTGGGCTTTAGATGGCTAGATGGTTTGAGACGAGTGGTACTCGAAAAAGGGAAACTACATTTAGAAAAGGACACACCATTCTCACTCCTCAGAATAAAACAATTAAAGCACTGAAAGCCTGAGTAGCTCTTGAACTTCGTTCAGCAGTTGAGTGGATTTTATGAAAATGTATTAAATAACATTTAATTTAAGTGTACTTTAATTTGAAAGACATTGAAATTCATAATTGCATTTTAAAACAATACAATTATATACCGCATTGATATCTGCATTTTCATTCTTTCACACAAAGAAACAGGTATTACTATAACTATATATTTAAAAACCCACATAAATGATTAACAAGCAGTAACAATCGCCAGGTTGCCACTGAAATGTTCATACAATCTGCAGTGACTCTAACAGTAAGCAATGTTCCATATTCATGATTCATTATGATCAACTTTACTAATCCCGGACAGGAAACGCAAACCTAAACACGCGCCTATGTGCGTGCGCGCTCTTCCTTCATCTCGCTACTCCCTTGACCGAGCGGGATGTTTGGCTCACAGCGGCCTCTATCTCCTCTGATAACTGATAACGTGCTCCGGATGTTTTCTGCATTGTTCAGCAGAACTCTTGTTTTATCCTCTCTGTCCGGGCTGCCCAAGGAATGTTCTCCGTTTCTGCAGCGCGTTGCGCCGCATCCGAGGCGGCATCAACACGTTACGTAACGCGCCCTCATGGTCGACCGCCAGAGGACCGTTCGGCTCCTTCCCTCCCCGCCTCCGTCCGGTCCAATATGCTCAGCTCAGCGCGATAATTCACAGCCGCGTGACACAACTGGAACACGCCGCCGTCTCAGAGAGGACATCTGAGTAGTAATGTCAATAATGCACACAAGAGGAGATGGGATAGGGTAGGATAGGGCTTTAGTGGTGAAGGGGGCTGACTCCCAGCAGCAAGGTTGCGGGTTAAATGCCCAATGTCCAGTCCACCACAGTCCACTGGCGTCCTTGAGCAAGATGCCCAGACCCCTACCTTCGTTTTAATGACCTGTCTCTGTATTCACTGACTAACCCCTACCTGCTCCTTAAGGACCTGTCTCTGTACTCTCTAACCCCTATACTTTCTCCTTAATGACCTGTCAATGTCCAGTCTAACCCCGACCTGCTCCTTAATGACCTATCTCTGTATTCACTGACTAACCCTTACCTACTGCTTAATGACCTGTCTCTGTATTCACTGTCTAACCCCTATACTTTCTCCTTAATGACCTGTCTCTGTATTCACTCTCTAACCCCTACCTGCTCCTTAAGGACCTGTCTCTGTCTGTACTCTCTAACCCCTATACTTTCTCCTTAATGACCTGTCTCTGTACTCTCTAACCCCTATACTTTCTCCTTAATGACCTGTCTCTGTACTGTCTAACCCCTATACTTTCTCCTTAATGACCTGTCAATGTCCAGTCTAACACCTACCTGCGCCTTAATGACCTGTCTGTCTTTAATTACTGCCGTACACTTACCTGATCCCTAATGAGACGTGTTTCAAAGAGAGATCTTTGTAGCTGGCTTTTGGATGAAAGCTGCGTTTTAAACCTCCCACGCCGGTTAAGCTACACTAGGCCGAGGAGCACGTCGGGGTAAGCGGAGGAGGATTAATCTCCGCTAACAGGCTAAGGGCCCGGGTTAGCTCCCGCTAATGAGGAGGAGGCCCGTCCGCCGACAAGCACACCACTCCGATCCCAACATCCCTATTGTTAGACCTCCCTTCATCCTCTTAAGACCTGTGCATTATGGACTTCCCACGTCTCTCTCTCTCTCTCTCTCTCTCTGTCTCTCTCTCTCTCTCTGTCTCTCTGTCTCCCTGTCTCCCTGTCTCTCTCTCTCTGTCTCTCTGTCTCTCTGTCTCTGTCTCCCTGTCTCTCTCTCTCTCTCTCTCTCTCTCTCTCTCTCTGTCTGTCTCTGTCTCTCTCTCTCTCTCTGTCTCTCTGTCTCTCGCTTTGTCTCTCTCTCTGTCTCCGTCTATCTGTCTCTGTGTGGCTGTGGTTATTTAAGGCTGCTCCTGGGTTTGAACATCTTCAACTTGTTCAGCCCTAGCTCTCTCATGGATGTTGGTGGGGGAGAATGATCCTTTTCCCCCAATAACATCCAGCCCTCTTAAAGTACGGAGAGCAGCGTGATGGTGGGGAGCAGAAGACCCCTTGGTTCATTAAGGGGTATCAGAGGGGGTTTGTGAGCCGGGGGGTATAACCCCAGGTGAACAAGGAGGTGGGGGAGGTGGAGACCCCTCTCTCCCCTTAGGAAGGCCTGATATAATAAGCAGATCCTCGGGGACCACCACTAACTGCCCCTCCCTCCTAATTACATCAGGGGCTGCTGGGGGGGGGGGGGGGGGGGGGGGAGGGGTCGCCAGGGGTCAGCCTTGTTAGAGGTGTGGAAGACCACTTCCTTGCTCCCCCTTTTTTTTTATGGTTTCATCCCCAAGTCCATTAGAAGTGACGGAGGCCGTTTGACTGGAGCCAAACACGTACTCGTGTTTGTGAAGCCGCAACGTGTTTCACAGCCACCACAGCTTTCAGAGGGTTCATCGGGTTGGATGTGTCCTGTCTTACATCAGTAGCTCTTTATCACATCTCTCATGTGACGCTGCCAGAGTTGTCAATGAAGTACAGCCTTGGGTATATGAAAGAAAACCAGACAGATAAAAAGCCCTTTATTAGCTATTGCCAACTGCCGCGAGATAGTCTATTTATTTGCTCTTCCGTAAGTTGTTATGTCATACTGCAGCAATCTTCACCATTATATTTATTACAGCTCTTGACATGACATGCTATGATAAGTTATTAAAAGAAAAGGCATGTCATACTTGGTAAGCTTATTCACACTCTTAACTGTCAAACAGATAGTGGTTGCTATTTTGAGTTGCAATTATAAATATCTTATTTGTTCATTATGGGATTTCATATTTGCTAGCGTGAAATCGAATCATGGTAGCATAACATCCAATAATGCTAGCGGAACATTTAATAATGATTCCATAAGGTATTAAAGACGCAATGTGTAGGATTGAGCCCTTGCCAGTCAGTAGGCGGTAGACTTCAGAATTAAAAGAGCTCAGTGTGTTCTCTCCACTCTGATGGGCTATACGATGATGGGATCTGACCTAGCGTAGCGAGTAGTGGCGTGAGTGGGAGGGGGTTGGGAATGTCGCTGGAAAGATACTTATTAACAAAGAGAGAGGTGCGGGCTAGCAGAGAATATCACCATTCATAGGATGTGATTTTATTGATATATAATTCACTATCGATCAGTATTCAGTACAGATATGTCCAGGGAAATGTAAGCTACAAGCTAGTTGAAACGTCACACATTGGGACTTTAATGCATAATGATATCATACCAACTAAATATAAGACCTAATCATGGTAGGAAGCACAATGCTATCATTCCGATTAATAGCGAAAGAATAATTTGTAATAATGTGACCTAATTGTATTTTAGTTGCATGCATTATGTAATTTATTAATAAGCTGGCAACTTTGTCGCTGGAATAAAAGGCTTCTCAATGATCTTGAACGATCAATGAACTTTGATCACTACCTGTCCTTCAGATAACATTTATTGATCAAAGGTCTTCATATCAAAGTCCCACAGTCATGCGAGTGTGCAAGTGCTCTATAGACAATAATGTGATAAAGTGGTTCGCACAATAAAACTTCAACAACAAATAAAATAAAATTGATTGCAACTAATATACATACAAATTGTGGAACGAACCTCCGAACCGCTCGACAGGAAGTGACGTCGCGCTGGTTATGTACGCAGTCCGGCAAACGTCCCCTTATCACGTTTTAACTCTGAAACTCTTGAGTTCCCGGTGTGCGGCCCCATAAATGATTCTACAGCCCAGCCTTTATTCACTCCATGTATCTGGAGTGCAGTGGGGGGGGTGCAGTACAGCACAATCCTCATCAGGGAAAGTCATTGTGTGTGTGTTTTATTATGGAGCTGTGTGGGACTCCCCCTCTGCAGTCCCAGCCAGTTGGAAAAAGAAACCTTCCTGCCGGGTGATGTCATTGTGATGACATGCGTGGCGGGATGACTTTGTCAGCCACACGTCGTTTCTGAGTTTGCAGCGCAGTGTTAACCTGTGTTCTGGTGTTACCAGTGCAGTGTTACCAGCACAGTGTCACCTGTGTTCTGGTGTCACCAGCGCAGTGTCACCTGTGTTCTGGTGTCACCAGCGCAGTGTCACCTGTGTTCTGCTGTTACCAGCGCAGGGTCACCTGTGTTCTGCTGTTACCAGCGCAGGGTCACCTGTGTTCTGCTGTTACCAGCGCAGGGTCACCTGTGTTCTGGTGTTACCAGCGCAGGGTCACCTGTGTTCTGGAGCCGTAATGACCTTTTAGTCTCGGCGCATTACGTCTCTGTCTTTGGTTATCGTATCAGAAACAAAATTATTGGAACAAAAGACGTCCCGTGTCGGGTTCAATTTCAGGAAGCGACCGAGCGGTAATGAGGTCTCCTGTCTGGGGGAGGAGACGAGGGAATTAGATTAGTTTGTGTGTGTGTTTTTTTGTGTTGTTTTCCTCCCGTTTGCCGTGATGAGATCAGGGGGGTTCAGGCTGGCAGGCGTGGAGGTTTAAATTGAGGTTAGAGCACGCGGCTAGCTATAGCCCGGAGCGGAGCACTGCTATAGGCCAGGCGGTCGCCGTGACAACAGCCACAACGCCTACCACCGTGGTGACAATTAGCACTCGGTCAATCACCGGCTGGTGACTGGAGGGTAGCAGCGCACGCACGCGCGCACACACACACAGATACACATGCACACATGCACATTAAGACACACACACACGCACACGCGCGCGCACACAGAAAGACACATGCACAGAGCTACACACAGACATACACGCATTTATGCAATGCAATATTGGCTTAATCTAGCTGCAGGCACATGGGTTAAGTGTAAATAAATTGTAAATAAATATAATGAAGTAAATCAGGCCGTGGTTAATTGAGCCTGGCACCATCTTGGCCTTTATTAAACCTCTCTGGTTTATCACCCAGTAGCCAGCTATCACCTTTCCACACACACACACACACACACACACACACACACACACACACACACACACACACACACACACACACACACACACACACACACACACACACACACACACACAAATAGACACAAATATACACTGACACTGGCCTTACCCAGGGTACTTATCCTAGAGTGTGTGTGGAAGCGTGTGCTTATGGGACATAACAGATAATATTAATGTATGGGAGTCTGGAGGACGCCATTAGAAAGATGGATAGGGCTTCAGCGGACCGCTGTTTATCACCAAATAACGGCTTTCTGTGAAAAATGTATACTCTCTCCGTCCTCCCCCCTTTCCCTCCCCTCTTTCTCTCTCTGTCCCTCCCTGTGTCTCTCTCCCCTTCAGTCTGTCTCTCTGTCACCCCCTCACTCTCTGTCGCTCTGTGTCTCTCTGTCTGTCTGTCTCTCTCTCTCTCTCTCTCTCTCTCCCTGGTTCTTTCGCTCTCAATGCATTTTGCATAAGCTTGTTCCTGGGTGTGGTTGACTGCACGCACACACACACACACACACACATAAATCTTCCTCATATCTCTGGCTTCATGCGGCCTCACACAGCTCAGATTTGTGTTGCCTACCAGTGTGTGTGTGTGTGTGTGTGTGTGTGCAAAAGAGGTTATCACTCTAATGCTTATCTGGTCATTTGCATTATCTGGGCACAGTGGTTTCATTGTGCAGGATTTACTTCTGGCTGCTGTGTAGACAGGAGATATGAGCACTGCTGTTCCCCCAGGGCTGACCAGGGGGAGGAGCTTGGGGAGGGGGAGGGGCTTGGACACGGTTGAAGGGCAGGAAAAATGTCCACTGTTGCCATGGATCAAAGATCAGAGATTGGACGTCCAGCGATAGAGAAACAAGAATGCCAAAGTGTGTGTGTGTGTGTGTGTGTGTGTGTGTGTGTGTGTGTGTGTGTGTGTGTGTGTGTGTGTGTGTGTGTGTGTGTGTGTGTGTGTGTGTGTGTGTGTGTGTGTGTGTGTGTGTGTGTGTGTGTGTGTGTGTGTACACCTCACTGATCTGTGTTGAATCAAAATGCCAACCCGACTCAGGTGTGTGTGTGTGTGTGTCAGTCTCTGGTTGTCTTTAATCCCGTGTTGACCTGAACTGCATACATAATTGGAGCTAAAGTCTCATATCACACACCCCTGCAACCCGGACACTTGGTCGTGCATAACGTACATTTAGTAATTATTAGTTAACTATTATTTTGGATTTTTGTTGGGAATTGAACCCAGTACCTCTGTGCTGGAATACCCTTACCCCTACACCACCCCTCCCCGTGGTCTTAGCTCCGGTATTGATTTTGATCGCATGGTTTTATTGTTCTCAGACTCGCCTGAAGGTCTGGTTTGGGTTAAAACCTCCTCAGTGCTGAATAAATAAATACTAATATTAACAAATAGGTCATTAGTCTCCATGGACGGGCTCTCTACATACAAGTATCTCACCCTTAAAGCTCTGGAACACGTTGCTAGTTTCCTTTGTGATCTGCAGCACTGTAGTGTAGTAGTGGTTGTGCAGCCTGACCCCTAGGAGCCTATCTCGGCCCGCAGTGAAGACACTCCGGACACCAGGGACGACATTAGCTGCCAATGCCCGTCCAGCCTCGTCAATGTATGGTATTGATAACATTGGACAGAGCAGTGGGGCTATAGACCCTTTCGGTATTGATCGTTAAAGTGGTGGTAGAGGGGAGGAATGTGAATGTTAATAGAGTAGCACACTGGTTTTAATTAATCATTCCGGTGGAGAGGTTGATGTTCATTCCGGTGGTCGGCTCAATTCAATCCTCTTAGACATTAGTCATGTTCTGCCGTGTGTTTAAAATGATGAATGGGCTAAATTATATACTTGCAGTTTTTTTTATATGTATTTTTAATGCTTTTAATGTATTCATTTCAATATCCTTATTTTAAAGTGATTAACTGCTATGCACTGATATTTTCTGTAGTGATCAATTATTTATATATATATATATATATAGCGATGAACATTTAAGTTTACATTCTTGTTTCCAAATTGTGATCGATTTGTATGGACAGTTTTTCAAAGGTTTAATTCCCCAAATCAGTTGAATTTGTCTTTCATTGTCAGGGTTCGCCAAGTCTTCCACTTACTTGCACTTACGTTGAACAAAAACAGAATATGCATATTGTGAATCAACATGTGTCCTTGTTTTACCCGATGGGCGTCCTCAGAGGGTACCTGACGGGTTGGGTCAGGCTAGTTTGCGGTTTGCAGCAACAGACCGAGTGTCACGTTGAGAGGGTGGCAAACTAAAGCCAGCGGTAACAGTGGTAACGACCGCACCACAGTCTCACGAGACAGTGAGGAGGAAGTGACTGTGCAGTCAATCGGGGTCAGAGCAAGATGCAAAATTATGGTTTTGAATTTCCGTGTCAAAAATTAGTCACGCCATGCCACATTTTTTCTCTGTGCTCTTTGCTCTGTAAAAACAACAACGAGTGAAGTTGTTTGTGCTGCGTTTCAAATACGAGGCCGAATCTGCGTCTTGTTTGTTTTGTGCCAGACCTCCACCGCTGGGCAACCATCTTATCTCGACCCGAAAAAACCAACAAAGCAAATCCTGAAGAAGCACTGTTAAGCTGCTAAATCTCCGTACACCACACAGCACAATACTGTTACAAACGGGGGGGGGGGGGGGGGTAGGTAATCTGCCTTGTTTTTGTGACACAAGTTTGGCTTCTGGTCTTATCTCCTGGCTGGTCCTGAAGGTATTATTTCCATTAACTCCTCTGCCAGTCCAGTGGCCCCGCGGAGCACAGCACACTTTGCTGTAGCTCAGCGTCGGGCTTCTCTGCACATCAATCTCTCTCTTTCTCTCCCCATATCCAGGGCTGTCATCTCTGCTTATATCCACTCTGGGAGCGTGAGAGCCCGGGAGAAAGGGAAATATAGGGAGAGAGAGGGAACGGGTTTATCCAATAATTTGTACTAACTTGTAAGAGCTGACGATAGGTTGTCATCATCTCGTCCACCTTTCTCTCCCACCCGTCACCTCTTTGCATCGCCCCCCGTTCCTCCGCCCTTGCTCGCTCTCCCCCGCCCACCCCTCTTCCTCTCACCATCCCTCCCTCTATCATCCTCCCCCTCTCCCCTCCTATCTCTCTGCCTCCCCCTATTCCTCTCTTCCTCACCTATCCATCTTTCTCTTACTGCACGTCTTCTGACTCCTCCCCCTTCTCTACTCACATTTCTCTCCCTCATGCTGCCTCTCTCTGCCTCTATATCTCTCTCTCTCTCTCTCTCTCTCTCTCTCTCTCTCTCTCTCTCTCTCTCTCTCTCTCTCTCTCTCTCTCTCTCTCTCTCTCTCTCTCTCTCTTTCTCTCTCTCTTTCTTTCTCTCTCTCTCTCTCTCTCTCTCTCTGTTTCTCTCTCTGCCTCTGTCTCTCAATCTGCCTCTCTCTGTCTCTCTGCCTCTCACTATCCGTCTGTATACAAGTATCCCGTTCTTCCACTATCACCTCATGTCTCTCTACCACTCCACCCCTCGTTCTCCACCTCTCGTGTTCCATCTCTCCATACCTCCCCACCTCTCTCTGCCCTGTCGCCCCCAAGTCTCTCTCTCTCTCTCTCTCTCTCTCTCTCTCTCTCTCTCTCTCTCTCTCTCTCTCTCTCTCTCTCTCTCTCTCTCTCTCTCTCTCTCTCTCTCTCTCTCTCGTAGTAGATCCTACATGTGTGTGAGGGTCTATTTTTACCCTGGAGGTCTGTGGGGGCCAGATGGTGGAGAGACGCCGTCCAGATGGTCCAGGTGCTCCTCTGGGCTGCTGCATCACGAGAACCCCACACACACACACACACACACACACACACACACACACACACACACCCCTATGATCTGACCCATGACGATTGGCTGACGAGGGGATTCCGAGGGCGACACTTTTGATTGACAGCCGCTGAGGATTATGAGGTCATAGGGCTTGCACTAATTCACAGCAGGCGTGGCAGGGTCATGTAAAATACATGGTGTGTTTTTAATATTAATGACTTTTTTTCACCGCACTGCATTGGCGGTGGAAACATCGGTCGGTTTTACCCTTCGTCTACCTGGTAACGTTAAGGTCGATGTGTGTGTGTCTGTGTACGTTGTTTTGTTTTCAGTCAAGCAAAGCGTTACAAACAGCTGTTATGTACCGAGTCCCTCCACATCGGCCTGTTAACTTATCGAGTTAATCATTCAAGAAGCGATACGGCGTTACGCTCTTAAACCTCCAAGAGTTTAATAAGTCAAGATAGACGGCAGCAGCACAAAGCAAGCGGCCTCCAGCGTCTCTGATAGAGAAGATGGTTGAATAGTAGGAGAGAGCTGATGTTTGTCAGTGTGCAGTCAACAACATCTAGCTCAGTGAGAAAGTGGAGACAGGGAGGGAGAGAGAGAGAGATGCAGGGACTGTGAGAGAAAGAGAGTGAGGCACCAAGAGTGAGTGAGAGAGAGAAAGAGAGAGAGAGAGTTACACAGAACCAGAGAGTGAGGGAGAGAGAGCGTGTGAGAGGCATAGAAAGAGAGAGAGAGAGAGAATGGGAGTGAGAGAGTGAGAGCGTGAGAGTCACGGTTGTGCACAGAGCAATTTAAATTTTAATTGCCTAGATTTATCTTCTCCCTACAGTGTGACGGCTGATAACTAGGGCTGATAGCTCACAGAGCTTGTTTGTTAAAGCTCGGAACCGTCCTGAAATCCGGCGGCAACAGCAGAATAGGAGGGAAAGTTGGCGTTGGCGCTCGGCAGCCCACGCGCGCTGGACCAAACACAACCCAACCAAGGTTCCTCCTGTCCGCTTTTAACCCCGCATGACCTCTCAATTCGTCCGTGACAGCACACATTACCTTCAACCTTTCAAGTTTGTGGACCGGAAATGACCAGAAATAGCATTTCCACCCTTTTCTTTTTTCTCTCTCTGTTGAAAGATCTCCCCCCAACTGCTCAACTTCAGAGCTCTTTCTGGTTCTGTGAAGCTGTCAAAGCTAATGTCCGTAAATGAGCTCACCCAAGCTGACCGCTCTCTTCAGTGGACTCCTACTCTAATTAAACATGAAAAGGCGCACCGCTTTAAGTGTTTAAAGTTCATATGGTTTTTCTTTAATTATTTAAAAGATCATCATTTCATGCCAATGCCGGGAGCTGGTCACTAATAGGGATCACGCGGGGCGCATGCTACTGAGCGGCTAATAGGCTAAGGGAGAGCGACTCGGACAGAGATGAGCTGAGTGCATGGTTGCCGGGGTGGGACTGAGGCAGGGGGATGCGCTGGTTGTCACACAGCACAAACGTCGTCGTTACATCTGTCCTTCTCTCCCCTGTCAAGTGTCGGGGCCACGTCCCCGTCCTTCTTTCTGCACCATCCCCTCATATTTCCGCCACTCTCCTCTAGACTGTTCTTCAATACACTTCAGTTGGTATTTATAACTTTGATTGCATTTTAGTTGTGTGTTTATTTAGATATTCTCAACAGTACCACACACTATTTAGCACTTAATAAATATATATATATATATATATTAATTGATAACCGAGATTGGAAACAACTCATAGCCTATACTATATAGGGTCCAGATAATATGTGTACAGTTTAATATGCAGCGTATATATCAATGTACTTGATCAATGTATTTTTGCCACAGTCGTGACAAACGCTTAACAAATCAATATATTGATAACCTTAGTAAACTGCAGCACAGCCATTTTATTTCTACAGCCGATGCATGTGATTAGCATGTGCATACGTGTTCCTTTTAAATCCTCAAGCTGTAGCTTGAAACAAACATGATTATTCGGTCAGCCGTTATTTATTACCAGCAACTAGACTGCTCCAGAAATTATAATATAATAGTTCATCAATTTGTACGATGAGTCACAATTCCTTCAACATGGTGTCACAGCCGTAGTAGAGGACAGTCAAAATAATTAAAAAGATTACTTTAGATCACTGTTTGGTTGTTTTGTTCTACTTTGCAACTTGCACGTGATTAATGCGTTTATTTATTTAATTTGCCTCCTCGGAGACTGGAAATCGTTTTTCAGGGAATCTCATCCCAGCAAATGCAATGAAAATGTAATTGAATAATTTTCTTATGGGGCACGGCGGTGTGCTGTGCGATCCCCCCCGGTAAACACTGAGTCTGCATGCTGTGCTGTAATAACCCGCCCTGTCTGCACGGTGCCCTGGAGTTTGCTTCTCAAATTACACAACATGCAGAGCGGCCCGGGCTGATGAATACGAGTCATAACCCAATCCAATTTCCACCCCGTTTCCGCGCTCACTTTATCTAGCTCCGGCGCCGATACGCCAACAATTAAACCCCTTTACAAATGTACTTAATTATCGGTAATAATCGTCGCTTAACTGGGTGTTGTTGGAGCTGTAACCGGTGTGGCCGTAACCCCCACCTCCCCCACGAAGGCTCTCGCTCCTGGGCTGGTGAGAGGGGTGGGGTGGGGCCCTTGGAGAAGAGCGGAGGTGCTTCTGGCCCCGGGGCCCACTCAACGTCATATTACGTACACAAAGGTTTAGTGTGCACTTTAGTGTGTCAGAGAATCAGAATCCTTTTATTTGTCATTGTACAGCGTACAACGAAATTGTAACAGCATCCAAGCATAAGTAAGTATATAAGTCTATAAGTATTGTACTTTGTATGTTGCCACTTGCACCAATGTACCGATACGCTGGCTTTGGCGTGGTAACTTTATTCATATAGCAGCCTTCACGCGGTCATTCCGAGGGCTTCTGATGCTCTGCTCCTGATCCTGATCCGATTTAGAGAGGCTCTAGAGTGACGGGAAGGAGAGCCTGGGGACGAGGAGAGTGAGGAGGTTGAGCTGATGAAGAGGAGGAGGAGGAGTAGGAGGTGGAGGAGGAGGGTGTGTGTATGAGGCAGGTTACGGATAGCAGCTGCGCGTGTGTGTCAGGTGATTGAAGGTTGAGGTTCAGAGATAGAGCTGTGATGAGGGCGCGCCGCTGAGCGGAATAACGATCGCCGACGTGACTTCGGAGAACTCGTTACCAGAGTGCCAACGTAAACGGATGGAGAGCGGCCTAGCTCTAATAATTAACATCTGAAAGTTTACTCTGCTGCTCTTAACTACTTTTGTGTGTGTGTGTGTGTGTGTGTGTCCCTGTGCGTCATTGAGGCGGTTAACTTTGATTAGCCGTCAGCAGTGTGTAAATCACAGGGCAGTGGAGTCAACAACTTTTTTTATTTAATTAGCGTTATTGGAATGTTTTATTATTATTTGACGGGGCAGACGAGCATCCGCCGTCGAGCTTACACAATATCATCGCACTGTTACCATAACAGTTATTACCACACACACACACACACACACACACACACACACACACACACACACACACACACACACACACACACACACACACACACACACACACACACACACACACACACACACACACACACACCCTCTGTTTGTGTTAGTGTCTGCATGTGTGGTCGTGCATTGTGTGTTCTCCCATTACAAGTCTGTGATTGGCTCCCTGCCGCGTGATGGATGGACGGACGGACGGTTAGACAGTATCTCTCTAATCATGTCACCGCCTCCCGCGGAGATGAGATGGTTGTCATGGCGATACTTATAACTGTAATTGTTTCATCAACAAACATCGGGCCACCTGCTGTTAGGGGAGAGGCCGTGTAGCCAGTGACACGTGAGTCGTTACTTACTGAACAGAACGGCACTTCTGTGTTAAGTTAGGAATATGTTGAATATAAATAATCTATCAAATGTTGTTTTAGGGAAGGAATTGAGACTTAGTGAAGCCCAAAAAGACACTCTGGGGGAATGACTATGAACCACAATAAAAACATGGGATGTACTGTATATGTTTATGGAGGCAAATATGGAGCTTGCATTTCTTCAGTCGCAAATGTTGCCCTCAGCAACACACACACACACACACACACACACACACACACACACACACCAGTTGTACTGTAGTTCTATTGATTCAGAACTACAACTGCTTCTATTGATTTATATTAATGAGTCCAGCTATTGTGGGTTCTGTTGTACTTAGTGTGTGTGTGTGTGTGTGTGTGTGTGTGTGTGTGTGTGTGTGTGTGTGTGTGTGTGTGTGTGTGTGTGTGTGTGTGTGTGTGTGTGTGTGTGTGTGTGTGTGTGTGTGAGATGTAATCGTGATAGCTACTTGATAATACAAAACTGTCTTTTGTTTTGTCTGTGTGAGATTAGGGCCACAGTCAATCACGCACGCACGCACACACACACACAGCCTTTGTTAATACATTTGAATTCCCTTTCTGAAATACACATCGTCTACGCCTGTATAGTAATATGTACCTGATTATGCCTTTAAGTCTCTTTCTCTGTGTCCTTCTCCATCTCTCTCCTCTCTCTCTCTCGCTCTCTCTCTACATACAATTGATATGCTCCTCTCTGCACCAGAGAGAGGCATGACGACGTGGTATCATAGCTGCAGTAGTTGCATACAAACAACTGCACATGCTCTCACTTGCAATCGCATATTTATCTGCAATGTTTCACTTTCCATCCACTCGTCTCATGAAATCTACGTGCAAAGTGTTCCAATGTTCTGATCAGTGCTCTAGTATCATAATGACTTGTTAACAGGAAGTGTGTGTGCTGTAGGGAAGCGTGTTGTTTTTGGATGTCGTTTCGCTGCCACAACAAATTTTCGGCTACTAATGAACTACTATCACTATCAAAGTTTTAAGCCCCTTAATGCTAAGATTAGGGTATCAAACCCAGTACCTTTTGGCTTGGAGTCGGAACATGCTAACTACTTCACCGTTATGCCCGCCCAATTTTTATCCTCGACGTGCGCTCTTGTCCGTCCATGTGTACTCTCCTCTCCTGTTCGCCCGGGACTAGAAGAGAGCGAGGCATTCATGGTTGAACCCTCTGACACCTGGCTGTTGGCAGTGTTTGAGTGTCTTCACTGATCAAATATTCCTCTCCGTCAACCTCCGCTTGTAATAGAGTGGGCCTAATCCATGGCCAAACACTTCCAGATTCCCTGCTCTCTCTCTGTCTCTGTCTCTGTATTTGTTGGTCTCTCTCTCTCTCTCTCTCTCTCTCTCTCTCTCTCTCTCTCTCTCTCTCTCTCTCTCTCTCTCTCTCTCTCTCTCTCTCTCTCTCTCTCTCCGTTCTCTCACCTCTCTCTCTTCTCTCGGTACCTTTCTCAACCTCTCACCTTTCTCTCTCACACGTTCATCTCACCCTCCCTTGATAATCTGTTTTCATCACATCTGAACGCTGCCGGTGTGGGTAGACCTCAGGTCATGTTTTTCAAACTAAACGTGTCTCAACACGTTCAGCTTGATTAACGGTCACAGGTATTTGTGACGCTTCTTCCTCCGTTTACCAGAGTTGTGAATCTACAGTGGAGTGCATCCTGTTGTTAAGTTTGATCCCCTTGAGTCCATGACGCTTTTCGCTTTCATTCCCCAGCCAGTGTTTAAAATCCGCTTGACTGTTAATCTTTTACACTTGATTGCGATAATTGCATCGAAGAGATGATAATTCATGTGTCACCCAGCTCTGTCAAAGAGAGTGCTTATGAAGAGAGGATCGCTCATGCGTGTACGCGTTAGCGGGTCCTGGCATGCCAACGCCCAGGGCTGTGGATTCGTCAGGTTGTTTTTCTTTGCTGTTTGACTGCCAATGCATGAACAGCTGCCACAGTTTGCATAGCGGTGCACATGCGCTACTGTGGTTACCTCTCTGGGCCATAGGAGCCACTTGCCCTGTAAGGCCCCTGTCAGAGTGGGCTTGTTAGTTGATGCTTGTGGATGGTGATGTTGTTCTGCCCCGGAAGACTTGTTTGTTCTCCTGGAAGAGTGGGGAGTGTTCTTCTGGAGTGGTTGGCCTGCTGCAATGCTGCTCTGCAGTCTAACTGGGAATTTACACCACAGGCGAGAGAAAGACGGGAGCGTAACGTAGGCGTATCAATTCACACCGCTGCCGTTTATTTCTCTATATTTTCAAGATCCATCAGATAATAGGCCTACACATCATAACAGAGATGCTTCAAAAACACTTGAAAATAGAAGTGAAGCGTAAAGTGAAGCTTTGGTCGGCCATGAGACGGGCGTAGAACGCTGCCGGTGTGAATCAGTGCACTAGTTTGAATGGATTCTATCTCTAGCTGAAGTCGGACGTCTGACGGCTGACTAAAAAACGCGTCTAAAACGGCTCTGGTGTAAATTGGCCTTTTGTTACCTGACCAGCAGTCCGGGCAAAGTGCTCATTGTATGAGCTGAAACAACTGTTGCGTTTCTGAAGCCATGAGCCACAAATGCTTTGCACTTTTGCTTTTACAAATGACTGATCTTGTGATCCAGAAGACCTCTTTCTGTTGATGAAGGCTTAGGGTTAATCAATGACTCACCTTAACAGTTTCGGTACTACACCGCAGCTTTGCATGGGACTTCCTCAACGGCCACTACATCCTTGTCGACTCCACTACATCCTTGTCGACTCCACTCCTCTCCTCGCCCTCACAACCTCCCCTCTGTTTGGTGAGCCGTTCCCCACTGGCAGCACAATCCGACACGCTTTAGTGGTTTTCCAAAAGACCGCAGACCGTAGGCGGTGTCACGAACCTTCCTCCAACAAGTGTTGACACTGCCACTACCGCTCTGTGGCGGTTTAATAAGGCCTCTGGCTCCAGGAGCACGCTACAAAACACCGTAGCGCCGCCACGGAGGAAGGTCCCCACCCGCTGTTACCTGCTGTAAGCAGTTGTATTTCATATTTATTCCCAATCGGGGTAACTCTTTCCTGATTGGTTCAGAGGACTCCATCGTGCCTGTTAATCTCAAGTGTGTGTGTGTGAAAGGCGGCGACACTTCTAGTGGGAGAGAAGTCAGCAGAGAGGTGATTTTTTTGGTTGTTCAATTTTTCCAAATATGGCTCTTTTCTGCTCTTTCCCTTTTCAAGATTCAAGATTGAAGATGTTTTATTTGTTATAGGCACAACAATTACAGACACAGTCCCTCGCAATGAAATTCTTAGGTCTCCTTCAACAGTGCAATATAAAGAAAAGTAAAGGTATCAAAGAAACACAAGTAGGGGAGCTAAGTATATACTGGGCATGAATAATTAGAATAAATGAAAATATAATAACTGTAATATATAATTATAATAACTAAGGTATAAATGGATGCAGCGTGGAGTGAGTTGTGACTGTAAACAGACGTCTGTATCCAGATGTCGACCGTTATAAAGTGGCGTAAAGGTGTGCTAGGTAGCTCCTTTACAACACGGCGAACACGCGTGTACGCCCGGAGCGCTCCCCAAGGGCGTCGACGGCGACCGCCGATCGTATGATTAACGACTGTCCTTGAGGACGCGGGGTAGCCTGCTGCCGCCAATTAGCTGCATTCACAATGAGCCCGCGTGTTAATGAACTACAAATGGATTGATTGCAGTTAAAGCAGAGCGCTGCGCCTCCTTGCTCTTGGCGCGCGGCGTCACAACGCTGTTGGCTGCTCCCGCTCACTCACCGAGCGACGAGGATTAGGATTGTCACAGGCCATTGCGAAATGAGCCCGTTTGTGACATCACAAGCGGTGTCAGGTGTCCGTCCAGATGGCTGAATCAACCGTATAAGCCTATTCAGTGGACCGCACCAACGCCAAGGCTGCTCTACCAGCCAGCACACATCTGGGTGGACATTCCCACGTGTGTGATGTCACTAGAGGATAATGAAGAAGTGGCTTGTAGTGGAAAAATCAGCATCACTCCTGGTGGTGAAATAGGGATTCCTTTAAGACCGAGCTCCTTTGTCTGGTAGCTGTCTGCCTGTCTCGCAGTGTGTGTGTGTGTGTGTGTGTGTGTGTGTGTGTGTGTGTGTGTGTGTGTGTGTGTGTGTGTGTGTGTGTGTGTGTGTGTGTGTGTGTGTGTGTGTGTGTGTGTGTGTGGTGGGGGGGTGGGAGGTGAGAGAGTCTCCAACGTGGATTCCTAGACTTCAACCCTGAGGGAGATCTCTTCATCTTTGGCTGCTCTGCTTTTCATTTCATTTCAAAACAGAGCTGTGAAGCCCCCTCCCTCCCTCCCTCCCCCCTCCCCCTCCTCCTCGACTAGCAGAGTTAATGGGTATCCTGGGGGGGGGGGGGGGAGAGGCGTGCATACTGTGGGGGGGGGATGGGGGGTTGAGGGAGAGGAGATAATTTCAGCTTTGCGTCAAGTGCCCCGTACTTGCTCCGCGGCGTGGTCGGTGCCTTACTGCCGGTCGGAGAGCCATCTCGTCTCCGCTACTCCTGGTGTAATAAGGGGATCCTTCCAGAGAACATCCATCACGAAACCACGGAGTGATTCTGTCCAGGTAACCCTGGCCATGTCAAGTCCCCCCGCTCTGGGTACGGGCTCTGTCCTGCGAGGCCGTTCCTCCCCCGACCGCTGTTATTGAGCAGCTTAGGCCGAGCCCCTCCCCCTGGTCCACTTGATTTATTTTATTTTTTCATTTTTTTATCTCACCATCTGCTGTGAAATTAATGGGCACGTTCAGAAGTAGGCTAGATCCAGAGTGACATCTCTCTCTCTCTCTCTCTCTCTCTCTCTCTCTCTCTCTCTCTCTCTCTCTCTCTCTCTCTCTCTCTCTCTCTCTCTCTCTCTCTCTCTCTCTCTCTCTCTCTCTCCTATTTTTAAAGCGACGCTGAAGGCACTGACCTACTGTGCTGGAAGACTGATCCTTATAGCGTAGCGACAGTTAGCTTCACCGTAGCATCTGATACTGATGGCATCATATCATAGTGTAAATTAGCTTCCCTGTAGCTCCGATATTGATAGCATTATGTCATGGTGTCAATTATCTTCACCGTAAAATCAATTACTGATAGCGTTGTATCATTATGTGAGTTGGCTTCACCGCCTCATACAATACTGATGGCATCATATCATAGTGTCAGTTAGCTTTAACGTAGCATCTGACACTGATAGCGTTACGTAATCGTGTCGATTAACTTCCCCATGGGCTCAGGTCGCCTTGAACCAGCAGTGGTCAGCCCCGCTATATCATGAGTTAGCATTATTAGTCCCGATAGCACTGTTTGGAATGGACATGGCAAAAGTAAGCCTGCTAGAACTGCATCGTTTTAATACCCAATAGCATCAGGTAGCATTATGCCATAGCCTCTGTTTACTCTGTTTACACAGAAGCATGTGTTAGCCAGATGCCGTAGCATTAACTACTATCATACCCTAGCATCTGTTCGGAATCACGACAGAACCAGTGAGCTTACTCACTTAAGTACCTTGGCAAGTTATGTGAAGACTGAATCCTGACTGAATCCTCGTTGTTGTGGTACTTTTTTTACATCTTGTGCGTTTCTCTTTCAGTCAGTCGATGTTGAACTTGTGACATTGCAAGGGTGTCAGAGCAACTTGGCAAGTTAAGGGTGTCAGAGCGACTTCTAACATTAGCCTATAGAAAGCCGGCTGATGTCATCACTTCTGACATGACTTTGAGACGCGTGAACTCGTGTGAACGCGTGTTTAGCTCGCCCTCGTGTTGGGCAACGGGCACACACCCTCGCCTCATCCCTGCTTTCCTATTTGCCCAAAGAGACAGCATTTTTTATTTTTTTTCTCTGCTTTCTTATTGGCTGACAGAGACGGTATTCCGTCTCTGCTCTCCTATTGGCTTAACCGTGACCGCCCTGTCCCATGGCTGCGTTCCTATTGGGTGATTTAAAAACAGCACTGTCCTTTCTGTGTGTTCCTTTTGGCTGAGGGAAACGGCCCTACCCCATGTATCTTTCCTATTGGCCGATAGCGGCGGTCGTGGCTCTTGGCTGCCAGAGTGTTTGATGTCTTACTGCCTTCATCCTGTCGGGGGGAGACTGGGGAAACTACATTCGGCCACCCCCCCCCTGGTGTGATAGAGGAAATGTGTTTAACATGGAATAACCCCCCCTCTCTATCTCTCACGCGCACACACACACACACACACACACACACACACACACACACACACACACACACACACACACACACACACACACACACACACACACACACACACACACACACACACACACACACACACACACACTGTATAAAGACACATCTGCACACTTGCACGCACACTCATGCGCAACCACCTACACACCCATACACTCGCACACACATCTGCACACACTCACATCGGCACACACACACACACACACACACACACACACACACACACACACACACACACACACACACACACACACACACACACACCCATCCACGCACTCACGCATCCACAGCCCCACCCTCACCCTCAGCCTCTCCAGGCCGGGGGCGGTGGATCTTGGGGATTCCTCTGGTGGCGTTCCAGACAGTCTGAGACCCTCCTCCTCCTGCCGGATGAAAGAGACCCTGCCGTCTGTTCTCCCCGGCCTGACCCCACCGCCGCGCTCCTCTATAACACTAGCACTCCTAATGATCTCCCTTTACCCCTCCTCTCCATCTCCTCTCCTCGTCTGCTGCTTCTCTCCGTTTCTTTCCCTGATTCCCTTTGCTGCACCGATCCTCCTCAGCCCCGCCCTAGTCGTCATCTCCTCTCCTCCACTCCTCCTCTCCCCCCTCTCTCCTCCCGTACCCTCTCGTCATTCTCTCCTCCTCTTCTCCTCTCTCCTCCGTATCCTCTCATCATCTCTTTTCCTCTGTTCCTCTCTCCTCCCTTAACCCTCCTCATCGTTCTCTCCTCTTCTCCTCTCTCCTCTTTTACCCTCTGGTCATTCTCTCCTCCTCTACTCCTCTACCTAACTTTACTCATTTCTTTCCTTCTCGCCTCCTCTCTCCTCCCTTATCCTCTGGTCATTCTCTCCTCCTCTACTCCTCTCCTCCCTTACCTCCCATTCTCTCTTTCCCTCTTCTCTAAAATATTCTCCTCTCTTCATGATCTCCTCCTCTCCTGCAACTGTCCTCTGCACCTCTCCTCTTTCTCTCATTCACTCTCCTCACCTCTTCTCCCCTTTCCTCCTCTCCTTTCCCTGTCTCCTCTTCCCTGTCTCCTCCTCCTCCTCCTCTAGCCAGAGGATTCCAGGTAGACACTGGCTGTCAGATCCTAACTCACCCTGCCTCCCTCCCCCCCTCCACACTATTTATTTCCCCCCTCTCCGTACCCCACCCCCAGCTGTCCGTCCAGGAGAAGCGTGCGCTTGTTACCTGTCTCCACATGTGCCAGATTTTGCCCACCTTCAGTCCAGCCTGACGTCCCAGAATTCAGCTGTGTGCCGGGGGGGGGGATAAGTTAATTTAATTTAGGTCCGGAGATATCCAGAGAATATCACAGAGGCAGGTGTTGGTAATTGATGACAGTTGTTTAGGATGGAGTGGAGGGGTGGGGGGGGGAGGCTGGAGTGGGGTAATGGCCCACCATTAGCAGATGAGAGCTGTCACATGGTTCTCGCACACACACACACACACACACACACACACACACACACACACACACACACACACACACACACACACACACACACACACACACACACACACACACACAGGTTCATGATGCTACGTCTTGGTTTGATTACACGCTCACAATTAAAGTCTCTGTGTCTCTTTAGAAAACAAACAGGGAACTGATACTGTGTTATCCTCGCCTATCTCTCTCTATTGTCTTTCACTCTTATTCTTTTGCGCTTACCTTCTTTCTTTATTACTTTCACATTACTTTTCCCTTCTTTATCGCTTTCTATTTCTTTCTTTTTCTATAAATTCCATCTCTTGCTCTTCGTCTCTGTCTTCCTCTTTACTCTGTCTCTGTCTCTGTCTTCCTTTCTCTCTGTCTCGCTCTTTTTCCCACTCTCTCTCTCTCTCTCTCTTTCTCTCTCTGTCTCCTATCTCTCTGTCTTGCCAGGGCATTAATGCAACAGTAATTGATTGTGGAGGACATTGCCAACATGCTATTCTCCCCCTGAATGCTGATTCGGGGGGGAAGGGAACTAGGACAAAGATCTTCTTGCATTTACAATGCATGTTATTCACCGCTACGAATAAATAACACGTGTGACAGTGACAGTGTCACTTCTTTTTGACTCAAACTGAGATGCAATGTGACACGAGAATGCCTCTCCCGACCTGTGGACCACTAGCCAATGTGCAAACAGAGTTTTGTCGTTAAGAACTAAAAGAAAAAAAGGGCTTGTTGCCATGGCAACGTGGTTCAGAGAACAACAAGGTCTTTCTCCTTTATGATGACTGTGCAGATGTTGGTGTCTGCATATTAAACTGTTGGCATTTCCAAATTACATGTTGTTATCTCATTAATGTAGTTTAATATTTTCTATTAGTTTGTTTTACACTTTTATGCAATCCAACATTCTTTGATTCATTAGAACACCCTACTGCTAGAACCCTACTGGGCCAGTATAGTATATATATATCAATATTAAAATACACCAATCCTTGATACCCACACTTAACCACCTCTTACCTAATACCACTTAAATTGAACCCACCCATCACTCAACTAGACCCAAATCCTATACTTAACCTTGTAAATACAATGCATCATGGGACATAAGGTCCAGGGTTGTCTGTCAAAATGCAACCTTCTGCTGTATCAATATATCGGTACTAACCCTAACACCAGTGCATTCTGGGAGGTTGAGTTCTTAGGCCCTGTCCCAATTCCCCCCCCTTCCCCTAGATTTGAGCCCTAACCCTAGATTCTGCATATTCCCACGAAGGGGTAGGGTGTCCTAATACTTGGCCAGGAGCAAGGAGCAAGAGGAGTGCTGTTTTTCCCTTAAAATCAACCCTTGAACTCTAGCCAGCTCAGGAGCTGACTTGCAGCTAAGGGCACTCAAAGCAAGTGTTCTTGTTAAGGGGAGAGAAATGGGACTGGGCCTTAGTCAGTGACCTTCCATCCCAAGTACCCAACAATGATCGGGCTTTTGTTAATGTATTGCTGTCATTTCACAGACGACATGCATCAAGCCACCTCCCTCAATTCCCCTGGCCAATGAAATGGATGCGCTGTGGAGCAGCAGCATTAAATCAGTGTTGACGTATTTATCGACACGTTTTTAAATGCATTACATTATACTGCACACAGTAATGAAACAACGCATCATTACAAACAATGATTGCGAGACTCAATTCAATGAATATCGAACAGTTGTACCAAGAAAAATTACAAAGACGATGAACCAAGGCCAAAAACAATAAGCAATTCTACTCCCTGCCAACATCGTAGCACAACACAAAACACTATCCCAGCATCGAGACATTATGTGCAGATGGAATGGCATTGTTCAAACCCGTGTACAAGCTGGGCCGCCTGTCTGTAATTAACGGGCTGTTCTCTGTGTGTTGCTAATGTAGCATCGGAGCATATGAAATAATAACCTCGGGCAGAATGCAAGGATCCGTCTGATTATTCACACTCCCTGGCACGGCGCAGCGCTCCGCTGAAGCATGTGGTACGGAAATTATACGTGTACCTGTCAGGCATGGATGATGAGGTACTATATTTGTAATATTTAAGATTTGGTTATTTGGCCGCAGACATGGTGGGGGGTGGGCGGGGTCTTACCCAGTATCCTTTGGCTGGGAGTCGAACGTCACAGCGACCGTACTATGTAATACGGTGTAGACACGTGACACAGGGAAAAATATATTTCTTAATAATGCCTAATAATATTGCTTAACATGGCATTCGATTGAGGACATGTTATTGGGTTTTTTCAAACCGAAAATCCCAGCGTCTCCCCTGATGCAACCCTCAAGATAGTTGGAGGCAGTATATATTTATATGACAGCAGGATAGTGTAGTGGCTAGGGTGGATTCAGTCCCTAATGTCCGCAGCATAACCTGTACCCAAGGGTGAGCGTGATGCCCCGACCCTACTTGCTCCTTAATAACCTCTGAAATCTCTGCAAATGACTTTGGATTCAAATGCGGCAGCTAAATGACTAAACGGTAAATATGCCGCTCTCTCTTTAAACATTAAAAGTCAGTTGTGGTTTACCAGTGGTCGTAAATAATGCACCGTGCTTTCAGTGTGTTGACGTGCCCACAATTCCTCCTTGTCAAAACACACACACACACACACACACACACACACACACACACACACACACACACACACACACACACACACACACACACACACACACACACTGTGTGTGTCTATGTATCATTCAGACCATCATTACTCTTCGTGTATTCAAAGCAGCAGCTCTGCAGAACATCATTTATAACATGCAGCGTTCCTGCCGAGGTATAAACTACCCATTGAAGACCAGTCTATATCGACGCTTCTACCAACTTAACTTATCTCCCCAAAGCTTATTCATTTCAGTTTTTTTCTGTGACATGTATCTAAAGCGGTATCTAATTCATCCCGGTAAGCTATAGCGTCGGCCCTTGCCTGGGACCGCTTGGGACCCGCAGGGAGTCGAGATTAATGCACTTCTTCAATCGCCCTGGTGCGCTGTCATAAATTACGTGGCCATTGATCTGTGCTCGTCTAGGTTTCCTGGCTGGGGTTAGCTCCCTTGCATTTTAGAAAGGCCTGGATGCCGAGGCTAATGCTAGCCAAAGCTAATAAATCACAGGCGTCTAAAGAAAGGCCCGTTGCTTAGCTACAACAAGCCCCTGGTCTTGAACTTGGCGGACTTGAATCGCCGGCCGAGCTGTGGCCGAGACGATGTCGGATTGCGAGGTCGCCCTTCGGTTGTGGCTTGGCAACGACCTGTTTTATTATTAAACAAAATGAATAATGCAATGAATTAATAAATTCATACATTAAGTTAAGTGCAGAAATATAATGAATAAGTGAAACTAAATTTTAATAAGACATGTATGTATATGTGTGGAATTGTTTTGAATATTTATGTTGAGATAACATTGTATGTGGCACAGCTTAATGCTAACGGGAAAGTTCAGTGTCGGCCAGAAGGGTTAACACAACTCCAGTCCCGCGCCGCTGTACACACACGCGCGCGTTCTCGGTGTGTAGCCGACCGTATATTGCGTACGCGTCGGTTGGGGAGAACGCAGGCAGCGCTTCAGTCAACAACAAGGTCGAACGCAAACGTGTCGATAAATCCTGAGAAAATATATCTCAAGGGAAGTGAGTCTCTCTGGCACACAACGGCAAACAAGGTTCAAATAAATCAAACCAAGGGTTATTGTGTAGTTAGTCTGTGGTTTTTGTGACCAATGACGGAGGGTGAATTATTATGGATTATGAATTATTACTGGCACGTTGAACAGGGAGGGGGGAATGGTATTTAAGGTCAGCAGGAGTGGTGGAATCGGGTCATTTAGAAGGAGAGGTGTAGAAAGAATAGAGCTTTTGCTTCGTCTCCGGCTCGATTGGTCATCCCTCTCCCGCTTTTTTTACTGTTCGCTCGGGAGTCAGACACACACACACACACACACACACACACACACACACACACACACACACACACACACACACACACACACACACACACACACACACACACACACACACACACACACACACCGGCACAGGCGCACACACCAAGGCATTTCAGCTCAACTCTTTTGATTGACAGGCAATGGGGATTATGATGTCACAGGGCTTGCATCTCCTTTACAGCCATCGCGCAGGGTCATGTAAAATACATGGCAGGCTTTTAATATGCCACCCCCCTCCCACCCCTCCTACACACTTATTGGCTGTGGTAAGTCCTGGCACGTAATGTACGCACTTATTGTATGTTGTATGTCCTGGCACACAAAATAATAATAGCTATGTAGCATCTTATCCTAGCTGTCCTTGTTGTATACGGTGAGTGGGTTAACCTAGCGACTGTTAATGCTCGGCACTTTTTTCTGTGAACATCCTTACTGTGTACCGACAGCCATATATTGTTTCTCCTTCTTCTGACGAAGGTACTTATTGTTATTCACTTTGGATAAAAGCGTCTGCTAAATGCTCTATATGAAAATGTAGATGACTTCCAGTACTGATCTTTAAAGGGCTGCTCTATGGGATAGTCAGCTGGAGTCAGGGCTACTCCACTTTAATTATATTTTAAGATAATGTTTAAGTTGAAACACCACCTTCCTCCTCTGGCCTCTCTTTTTAAATGCCTCTTCTTTCTCGATGCGTCCTGCTTTTATAGTTTACACCTTTCACTCTTTTGCTTGTTTATCCCCTCTCACATTCCTTCTCTCTTTCTTAAACCTCATCTTTATTCTCTCTCTCTCTCTCTCTCTCTCTCTCTCTCTCTCTCTCTCTCTCTCTCTCTCTCTCATCCATCCGAACAACTCATCCATGAACAAAGGAGGGGGGCAATGTGCAGAGAGAGAGAGCGAGGGAACAGAAGAACAGGACGCTTCCTTGAAAACATGCTCTCTCCTCTTGCTCTGCTCCATTTGGGCTCCGCTGTTACACAAAGAGCTTTTTTATCTTCCCAAGTCAAAGGTCCCGCATTCGGATGCCTTCACGCTCTCTGCTCCTGGTTCCAAAAGCGCATCCCTACATGTACGGGAGGAGGTGCTTGGCGCTGACATTTCAACCGACATCGAAAGTACAAGTCGGAACTAATGTGTGCTCTTTTAAAACGTGTCTTTTTTTCTTTTTTTTTGGCCTTATCTGCGACCCCTAACTCCCAGCCATTATAAGATATGTGAATATGTCTAAGCTATACTTTTTCTCTTTTTTTTCATATAAGTGAAGTAGGAAGGGACTTGATTACAGCGCGACGTTGTTAAAAGGGTGGGAGAATCTCTCTGGCTCTAAGACTCTGAAATGAGCCATCGTTTTATTACGGTGATGAATCCTGTTAATACTCCCACTTAACCTACTTGACTTGATAATTCTTTCCCACGTAGACTGTTGTGACCGTTACAAGGAAAGCGTTCCTCCGGCCTCATCTGTTATGTGAGGGGGGTAATTGTACGGTCAATTCCCCAGTCTGTGGAAGGAATAATGTCAAGGCATTAGCCTAGCATGCTATCGCCATGCATTATTCATGGTGTGTGTGTCCGCTCCCGTAATCAGCCGGAGCACAACCTTTCTCTTAACTAAGGCGGGCATCTGGGCCGACCCGGAAGACAGTTTTCCTGTAGGAAGGAAGAACGATGGACCCTCTCCTTTAGTTCCCATCCACAACTACACACACAGTGACTCACACACACACACACTCTGCTGGCCCTTTAATAAAACATTTTAGAATCTGAACATAATTTGTATCCAAAGATACAGAAAGGCCGACCGGCTGCGTTCCGTCGGATACGGCTGACGTCGGCAAATACGTTGCAAGTCGTAAACTTCTGACTTGTGATCATAATTCCTTTCTCATTTACTGTTGCCAAGGATGTTGATAGGATACTTTATGATTGGACAACCGAACCATCCAATCATGGTGTGGCTTTGTTATCCAACCACATGATCCCCCTAATCCTTATGGAGTATTTTTGTTATTTCAGCATTAATTCATTGCAACTGAAGCCACAACAACAGGGTTTGAGGGATTAGCCTTGCTACTCATAACTGTATTGAAATCGATGTGGTTTTGTCCAGAGAAATACATTAACTCAGATTAAATCCAATATTGTGTATATTGTTGTGATCCTTTTAATAACTGCTGCTTAAAAAAGGGGGCTGCTTAAAAAAAACAAGTCTTCAAGGGCCCCCCATAATCAGGCAATGTCCACTCCTATCCCCTGATACATTATTAAGGACACTCCCCCTTGTGATGTCACAACTGGGAGTAGATTGTGTACCGGCTTGTAATGACGGATTACACCTGGCGGTAAAACACACGCCCTTTAAAGGTTATGAGAAGATGCTTGTTATTTGGCGATGAGCGATGGCGTGGGCGGCGGTATGCCTATGTGATGATTACACACACCGTTTATGGATCCGCCGTGAGCAGAAAGTAATCTGCACCCTGTAGATCCGTCATGGCCGCCAGTAGCAGCATCAGGCCAATGCCAAAGGTCCGCGAGATCCATCATGGCCGCCACTTGCCACAAGTAGCTCTGAAGTGTGTGTGTGTGTGTGTGTGTGTGTGTGTGTGTGTGTGTGTGTGTGTGTGTGTGTGTGTGTGTGTGTGTGTGTGTGTGTGTGTGTGTGTGTGTGTGTGTGTGTGTGTGTGTGTGTGTGTGTGCGCTCAGCGGTTGATTGTTTCACGCGGGCCTGCCCGGTAGGGTGTCTGCGGGGGGCCAGCCCTCCACCTGCTGGGAGCTGACTTCCTGTTATTGTGTGATTGTTATGAGGTTTTGTTTTATGGGTCTGACGGGCTCGCTGAGTATGTGATCATCTCCCTGACCCCCCGTTCACTTCCTCCCTCTGTTTACCGGTCCCCTCTGCCTCCTTTCCTCCCCTCTCCTCTCCTTTCTCCTCCCTCTGCTCTCCTCCTGTGATCTCCTCGGCTCTGATCCGCTCCTCTTTCTTGCTTACCCCCCTCTGCCCTCTCTCCTCCCTTCTCCTGTGATCTCCTCGCCTGCTCCCTCCTGTCCTCTCCTTTCATCGCCCGTCCTCTCCTCCCCTTTCTCCGTCTCCTCCTCTTTTCGCCTCCTTCTCCGGCCTCTCCTCTCTTCTTCCTCTGTCCACTCATTTGCTTTCCTCGCGTACCTTTCATCCCCATATGGTCGGGGGTGGATGATGGTGACCTTTAGTGAAACCTAACGTCTACAGTGATATAATTGTGATAATATATAATTTCCGGTGGCATGGCTCTGTAAGGGAACAGATAGAAAGATACTCAGATAGGATCTGACCCATCTCAGGGGAATAAGTGCTAGCAGTACTGTGGTGTCTGCTACATTGTACAGGTTAATAATATTGTGTTCTACTGCGTATTGGTATACTGAGATAATACATATGAAGTGTAATACTAGGGGCATTCTTTGTCTCTGAATTAGTTCATGGGAATACTTAGTGATATTACTCTGTAGTAATAGTGGTGAATACAGCATAACTGTATTATTATCTATGTATAGCTGCACATGGCAATACTGCATTGTTCTCTCTGTGGTACTACTGGTTGATTCTCCATTTGTGGTAGAACAGGAAGTTGTGGAACAGGAAGTGACAGGCAGTGTGCTGGGGGGTCCGGCCTGGGTCAAACCAATGGCTTTTGTTCCTGTGGTCGCACAGTAGCTGGTAACACACACACACACACACACACACACACACACACACACACACACACACACCCCCTATCTTTCTGGGTTCAACAACAGACTACCGAGAATCCCTTTGGCCATTTAGTTAGTATCGACTGGACTGTGATTCCCCGGGTAGAATAGGTTTTTTTTATTGCACGTTAAAAGGTTGAGATGTGCGTGAAACACACACACACACACACAGTAACACACATTAACACACAGGTTCACACAGTAGCACAAAGAATCACACACACATTTTCAAACAGTAGCACACACTCACACACATGCACACACACACATTCTAACACGGTAACACACAGGTTGACACAGTAACACTATCGCATAACACACTTTCATAGAGTAACACACATGTTTATACACACACACACACACACACACACACACACACACACACTCTCTACCAGTGAGACTGCCTCTGGCTGTTTGTGTGGTGTGAGTTTAGTTTATGGTCAGTGCGTTCATCCCGGGAGAAACACTCATGCACACAATTAAACAGCGGTGTGTTCGCTGAGGCCAGGGAAGGCACCGGTCAGACCGACCTGTCCTGATCAGTTTTGTACAACCGGAGGAGGAAATGTAGTCAATCATTTGGAACATGTGTAATGCAACTATAATACTCTGATCAAGCTGTGGTGTTTTAGATGCATAGGATTGGGTGTGAGAGAGAGAGAGAGAGAGAGAGAGAGAGAGAGAGAGAGAGAGAGAGAGAGAGAGAGAGAGAGAGAGAGAGAGAGAGAGAGAGAGAGAGAGAGAGAGAGAGAGAGAGAGAGAGAGAGAGAGAGAGAGAGAGAGAGAGAGAGAGAGAGAGAGAGAGAGAGAAATATATGGTGAGAAAACCTTGAGAAATGCATAGCAAAATAGAGACGGGCGAACGAGAGAGAGAGGTGTTGTATATTTAATACAATGCGACACAAAACACGCAGTATGTGCGTGTCGTGTCATCGTGTTGTTCTGGCCATCCCTGCACCTGAGAACAGTAATCCCAGCTCAATGGAGTGTTTTTTTTTTTGTAACCAATTTTTTTTCCATCAGAATCAGAATTATAACAATTCGCTCCCGGACTGATATCCCCCAGCATGCATCAATTTAACAGTCACGTGCACTGCCCTCGTCCGCGGACGATTACCATCTCCAAAAACCCATCTTTCTTCACCAAACCGACCCTTCCATATCAGCGCTTGGTGGCAAAACACACTTATTTTTTTCTATTTTTTTACGTGAGGATCTGTGCATTTGATAACCTTCACTCGTGAACCTCGCAAATGTCACGGCAACAAGCTGGCCAATCAGGTGAGGCCGTCGCTGCGCGGTCAGGAGGGTCGTCGTGGCGATGGTGGGGGTGGAACAGACATGTGGTTGTGAATGAGAAGAGAGTTGCCCGGACTCTAGAGTAATGGTTCTCTCAGTGTCGACCACGGACTGAATAAATGAAGGATATCCAAACGAAATCAGTTATAACAAAAGATGATCAAAGTCAGTGTTTTTTATTTAATATAAACTATATAGAATCGATGAGTATCGATAAGGATACATTTCATTCTGATAACAAAAGCAGGTGTAGCTTAGTGCTAGCAGCTGGCATCAAGGGTTGTGTTTGTTCTGATGTGTCGGCCAGTCGCCATATCATAAAAAAACTAAAACATTTGACTAACTGATAACTGCTTTCCTGTATACAACGACAACCAATGGGGACAAAGCAGTCCTCCGCGTTTGACAATTGATACCTCAACTCAAGGCAAACAAAAAACAATCATGCGTTGTACTCCAAACCAACTGAAATTATTTCACTTGTATAACTCGTTGAAGTAACATATCGTATTAAGCGTGGAAGTATCATCAAGTATTAAAATACTTTCTGTTTATTAGGTCTCTACTGGATCACAGGTGTTTCCCAGGAAGGTATAGGGGGTAAAGGACATATGGCCCAAAACCATGAAGAAAACTATGCCTTCTCTGGGGTTGAACATTGTTGGAAACAATTCGAATAGTTCAATTAGAGTAGACAACTCAACAAAATATACAACACATGTCTAGTCATATTTAGATATTTGAATGCAGAACCGTACATATTATACCTTTTCAACCTTATCAAAACCAACGTACTTAACCACTAAAAACTTTTTGTCACTTTACAAAAACCAAACCAAAAAAATGATGTTTATTTGTTAAGCCAAAAAAAAAAATTGGACATCAAAGAAGGTCCCTAATTTGTCCGTTGATTGGGTTGTTCAGAAGAGTTTTAACGCTGGTATAGTTCAGTGTCAGAGCTCTTTCACCACACTGGCCTCATGGGTCTCTGCCTCACAGAAATCCCCCTTTTCACTCAAATGCCTTTCGCATGTCTGTTCAGTTTCCATGGACACCAGCAAAAGCGTTGCCCTAACAAAGAATAGGGGGAAAAGCACATCAGAGCCCCATCAGGGTTTTATAGGGAAAGCTTAATGTCTTCTACACACTATGGGGACCGAGGCCTGTTTGCTCGATGGCGGTTAAGCATCCCTTTTCTGTCACAGTCGACTTATAGAATGTGTTTTTTTTTGGGAAGAATAAGAAAGAAAGAATTGCTGCTTCATGCAGTGGGATTTAGAGTATCTGAATCCACTAAGAATGCTAAAACAAGTGTACTTTCATTTGCATTTTAATAGAACGACAAACAGAAGTCACTCATGGAAATGGTTTGCTTTAGGAGGTGTCCTTGACAGTTTTGTTGGATGGGTTGGGAAGGGGTACGTTGTAGGTTGTAGAGTAAGGAGTTGGTTTTAAGGGCTAGGTTTGGGGGTGTGGTAGGGGAGATTTACTGAAGGTTGGGTCAATACAATTCATCTTTCGCTGCACTACAAACCCAAGGCGGGTGTCTTTGGGTGGTAAAGTCTGAGAAGATTGTGGTTTTATGTCTGATTTCCGTTCCTGGTAATCCTACGCAGCTTTTTAAAATTCATACCAACCCCCACACCTGTGCTCACCACTGTTTTATTCACAGGTATCCTAATACCTTCAAATGCACAAAAGAAAATGACAAGTTCCCCTTTCATCAAGCAGGAAATTACATGCCTCTGCCCAAAAATGAGGCGGAACAGATAGAGAATATTAAACAAGCCAGTGATTGGTGATAAAATAATAATTGGGTTTAGGTCAAGATAGTATTTGGATGATTAAACTCACAGAATGTTCCTTATTTCCTTCCAGCCACAATTTGAATGTGTGCAGAACTTGATCATTATGTGAATTTAACAAATGTGAATTCTTTCTTCTTTTCTTTCCTTCTTCTCTTGTTCAGTTCCTTTGTCTGAAGAACATCCGGACCTTTCTGAAAGTGTGTCACGACAAGTTTGGCCTGCGCAACAGCGAGCTGTTTGACCCCTTTGACCTCTTCGACGTCCGGGACTTCGGCAAGGTGAGTCGTTTACCCTCTGAGCCCCTGGAGCGCAGTGTGGTGTTGGTTGTTGCAGTGTTGTGATACGGTGTGTCTCATTGTTAGTCATCCCCGCTGAATAAAGTGGCGCAAGACGAGACTTACACTGGCGATAATCTCCACATGACCGCCTTTTATTTTGCAATGTGGATTTTTTTGGGCCTGTGGCAATTTCATGTTCCATCTGTGTGCTGAATGCCAACGATCCAATTGAGTACAAATGATCAGTATGTTGGCCATGGTACTGGTTCAATAACAACACCCTAGTGTGGTAAAGATAAGGGCACTGTGTGTGTGTGTGTGTGTGTGTGTGTGTGTGTGTGTGTGTGTGTGTGTGTGTGTGTGTGTGTGTGTGTGTGTGTGTGTGTGTGTGTGTGTGTGTGTGTGTGTGTGTGTGTTTTATGCACATGCTCACACATATGTGCATGTTCATCTGTGTGTCCAGAGGACCTTTTAATGCTAGCTTTCCTCATTCATGTGTATTTTATGTCTGTAATTACACCACATTCCTTCATTTTCTTTATTGTCTTTATTGTCTTTAATGTCTTTATTCAATGTAAAAAGCATTGGGATGATCTCGCTGACAGATAATGGCTAGTGGTGACCTAGCTTCATTAAGGCTAGCGTTAGCCGTCAGCGTTATGTTTAGAGACAGCAGTTTTAGCCGTCAGCTGCGTCACGCCCTTGCTGACAACCAATGGCTAGCATTAGACATCAGCTGCGTGCGTGATGGTTAGCAATTAGCCATTAGCCGTGTTGTGCTATTATTGGGACAGCAGCATTGGCTATTAGCTGTGTTATGGCTAGCATTAGCCATTAGCTTTTTTTATGAGTCTGTCTGCTCACATGTGGTGCAGCACTTTAGGGTGAGAAAAAGTGTGTGTGTGTGTGTGTGTGTGTGTGTGTGTGTGTGTGTGTGTGTGTGTGTGTGTGTGTGTGTGTGTGTGTGTGTGTGTGTGTGTGTGTGTGTGTGTGTGTGTGTGTGTGTGTGTGTTGGCCTAGCGCTACAATTCTGACTCACTCACTGGTGCCTGGCTCTTAAACGCTGAAATAACCATTAGGACTTCTCACAGCTTACGCCTGTCTGTCTGTCTGTCCGCGTCACTGATATCACAGCGTTATACCCCTCAGGTTTTAGCCGTCCTTGTTGTTTATTTTAATGGTTTTTAGGTGTTGTTTTGTGTGTCCTGTGAGGCCGACGATGCGTTCCCGATGACATTAATCAAGATCTCTCCATTTCTCTGTCTGCCTGTGCCAGACGTCACTGTGTGTCCGCATGTTAATGAGCTACGTTGGGTGATTTTCATTCTGGGTAGTGGCGATGCAGAGAATCAAAGCACAGGCTAGGCAGAGGGGGATTGTGGGTATTCCGTACTGGGGGGGGGGGGGGGGGGGGGGGGGGGGGGGT
>NC_140288.1:4933592-5019858 GCF_964030765.1 Micromesistius poutassou | reverse complement strand
AAAATCTGGCACAGAATTTCCCAAACTAGTACTGCATTTCAAATGTGATAGAGATGAGACACACACACACACACGAGCACGGACGCGTGTACACACGCACGCACGCGTGTACACACACACACACACACACACACACACACACACACACACACACACACACACACACACACACACACACACACACACACACACACACACACACACACACACTGTGTACTCTGTAGCACTGCTGCTCAGCCTTAAGTGCTCCGTTGGCAGTATGCCAGCCCAGGGCAGCAGATAAGAGTCTCATTGCCCCAGCGATGTGTGTTGGCACACAGTGAACTGAGGCAACATGTTCGGCTAATGACCAATACACCGTCTGTGAACACAAACACCTATTCATATTACACCTCCTCTTCATGCTCACCCTCCACTTCCTCCTGCTCCTCCTCCTCCTCCTTCTCCTCCTTTTCCTCCTCTATCATCTTTCTTTCCATTCCGAGGCACACTGAGTGACAAAAAGTTGGAATCCATTTTGTTTATACTAGCCTTGATCGTTGGCTACAAGTCTCCGCGCCTGCTAAACGACTCAATGTAAATGTGTTTATTTTTCACCAGTCTTGGGCCCGAGGAGGGGGTGATGGTAATTTGAGTGATTTATGTGCTTTAGAAGCCTGGTGCCTCCACAGTAGCTCATTCGCTCTGGCGACTGCCAAACAATCTGGTGACTTGGACGGGACGGGTCCATGTGTGAACGGCTACAGCGCGCTGTTGGCCCTGCCGGGGTGAGTTGTTTGATTCCCAGCAGGGCCGACCGTGCAAAGTCATGTGTGCAGTCAAATAATTGAAAGACCCTATGGGCAAAAGTGTCCACCAACTGCCATAGTGTTTATTATACAACTTCATTAGAAAAAGGGGCTGGATTCGGTAAGTGCATAAGCTCAGTCATTAATTGCCATGATCATTTAATATATAATATGGATTTAATATTCCTATTTAATTTTGTTAGCATGTCATGGTTAATTGGACTAGATGAATAGCTAGTCTGACATTTGATCTGTGATTTTTTTTTTCCTTTAGCAATTAGCAAGATAATTAGCTTAAGACTAATTGTACAAAACGTGAAGATAATTAGCAGTAGTGGTCGTGTAATGTTGTTAAATATTTTGTCTGAAGGTCAGACTGTCCTATATAGACGAGTGTGTGAGGCTGTACTCTGTAACAAATTCCACCCCCATTGTCCGCCAGATTCCACAGAGATAAGGCAGATCAATTAGCGGTGGAATTAGCATATTTCTTCTTCCGACTGCTCCCCTCAGATACCACAACGCGGAGCCGTCCCACACCGTCTGTGTGTTTGGATATGTTGTGTGCATTTTTAATAACCTGTGGTGCCGTGATGAATGTTGTGCGCTGAGAGAAGGGGGCTGTCACTGAGCCACATATGGACGGTTGACTGTACCCCGGCCCACCGGCGCGGCCCCCCGCACCCCTCTGGGACCAACATGGCGCCCATCTCCATAATACCAAAGCCCCCTGGGGAGAGAGATGTCAGAGCCAAGATGGTCGACTGCTCTGTCTGTCTCGCTGTCTTTGTCTCTGTCTCGCCTCTCTCACACTCTCTTGCCTTCTCTCTCACTCCTTCTCTCTCTCTCTCTCTCTCTCTCTTTCACACTCTCGCTCTCTCTCACACTCGCTCTCTCTCTCTCTCACTCATTCTCTCGCCCTCGCTCTCGCTCTCTCTCTCTCTCCTATTCAAATTAGCTTAATTGGCATGAAAGACAGGTAATCTAACAGTGTCAAGGCAAACATGAATAAAGTGATGGAGGATGGTTTACAAGAAAACAGATGAAAGAAAAATGATGTGAGGGATGAACCAACTTCATGTGTTCAGCGGGTCTTCTCTTCTCTGCTGTGTTTGCACCGGCATATTCAGCTGTTTCTGAGGCACTAACAGTATTTTCTCCAAGTAAATGTTGTGTTTTGATCTGGTCAGAGTTATTGGATTTCTCTTTTCGCATTCGTGATTTATTTTGAACAAGAACTTGGTTCTTCGGGGGTTCACATAGGCTACAGTGTAGCTGGCGACGTGGCTCTAGCTCCACCTCATTCAGAGTGTACACAGCCGGTCTGTCTCCAGGCAGGTGGGTCTGCTGGTGTCGGCCAGACTCTATGGCCAGGCTGTGGTCACTGCGTCGGTTCATAATGCCTTCCTGGGTCTGGGTCACTGTGGTCCGATAGTGAGCCACTGTGTCTGTCTGGAGCCAAATAACATCAACGTTTTATTTTTCTTGAGCTATAATTTGTTTTGGCCAGATTGTGTGGAGGCTGTTCTGAAGCCTGGTGCTGTGAGAGGAGCACAGGACCAGCCTGTGCTCTTGGTAATGCTTCATAATGGTAGGAGTTGGGGTCACTGCCATATAGTAGAATTGGACTATGGATCTGAGTATTTTGAGCCAGATTGGAATAGTTATATATGATTTAGTAGACTTTTTTCTCTCTATCACTCACTCACCCACTTAGTTACTCCCACTCCATCACTCACTCTCTTCTTTTTATCCATCCTTCTCTCTCTCTTATTCAAGCTAAATCCTACTTCTCTCTCTCTCTCTCTCTCTCTCTCTCTCTCTCTCTCTCTCTCTCTCTCTCTCTCTCTCTCTCTCTCTCTTCCCCCCCCCCCCCCCCAGTAAGACTCATATGTTTCCCAGCCTTCTATCGACACTAACCTGTATATCAAACCGGTCCCTCCCTCCCGGCGCCGCGTCATGGCGTCTCCCAGACCTCGTATCTCTTTAGTATTCCGGGGCGGCGCTGGAGTCCGCTCCCCTGCTGGGGGTCCCTCACACACTCTCCATCTGCTCCCGCTGACTCGCTCCGTGGACACGTTTAATCAAAAACATATTCATGTTACCCTGACCATTTGACAAGGCTACGACTACCTGAGGGTTTAGGAGGAGGAGGAGGGGAGAGAGACATTATAGAGGCCATTATAGTCCCTGCTCATTAGGGTGTTTGACTGCCAGCCAAAAAAGCTCCTGGGTTCGATCCCCGATGTCCACAGTCTTGTCCACAGACCAAGATGGCCGCTAGCCCCTACCTGCTCCTGGAGGTCATGTATCTCTGTTCCCTGTACGCTGCTTTTGGAGGAAACTGAGTGTAAATACTGTACTGTGTAATGTGTGGATTACGACGCAGAGCTCATGTATCAAACATGTCAACTAAATCAGGATTGAAGTACAATCCCTCGTTGTTGACGAGCACACGCAACATTATTAATTACAGCACTTTATTTGAATGCCGTTTGCGATAGTGCGTGATCTAATATAATACAGTACGTTTAATAAACCGAACGGACGATGGTGGAAACACCGATAACAGCACACCCACGCACACCCACGCACACACACACACACACACACACACACACACACACACACACACACACACACAGAATTCTTCAAGACAAAGGGAGCGGGGGAGGGTCGGGGGGGGGGGGGGGGGGGAGAGAGACGTATAGAAATGTTATTAAAAACCGTCAGTCAAAAGGACTCGTGGACGTGTGGAGATCCGCTCACATGGGGTGGACCGGCTCTTGCGCAGTGGTGAGCTATCATTACTCTACAGCAGGGGGCCCTATCCCGGGCCCCTGGGCCCCCTCCTAGAGCACACTGGTCTACGTGGAGCTTTGCTGGGAAAACCGGATTGTCTCAGCTCGGGATTGGATTGACCCGCCGTAACCTGCGTGTTGATAGTCACCGGGGACATGTCCCGGGCGCTGTGATTGGCTGAGGGGGGTTGGATGAGGGAGGGGTCTGGGGGTGACTATGCTGAGCTGTGGGGAGGATGGTGGATCACATGTTTAGGTCAGGGAGCATGACGCGCACACACACACACGCACACACACACACACACACACACACACACACACACACACACACACACACACACACACACACACACACACACACACACACACACACACACACACACACACGTGTGTGTATTCTCAATCCGCTTATACTTTCTCCCTCACCACAGACTCTTCACAGTCTGTCAGCCCTTTGAGCTGGGGGGGGGGGGGGGTGTGTGTGTGTGCGTGCGTCAGTTTGTGTGTGTGCATGTTTCTGTGCACATTCCTGTGTTTTTGTGTGTGTACATTTGTGTGGGTGTATGGTTTTTTTCTGCATGTGTAAAGTGTGTTTATGAGAGTTATAATGTTTATTGTACTCCTTTTGAGCTGTCTGTTTGGGTGTGTGTGTGTGTGTGTGTGTGTGTGTGTGTGTGTGTGTGTGTGTGTGTGTGTGTGTGTGTGTGTGTGTGTGTGTGTGTGTGTGTGTGTGTGTGTGTGTGTGTGTGTGTGTGTGTGTGTGTGAGAGGGGGGGGCGGACAGGAGAGGACAGTAGATAACCCGTGAGTGAGCTACGGTTGTCTATGTAGGCGCGAGGAGCGTTGTTTGTGTTTGTGCGTGCGTGTTGTTGTTGCTGGTGGGTTTTCCCTAATTAGAGAGCAGTCATTGTGGAGAGAGCTTTGGCTAGACTTTACTCTGTGTTCTCTTGATCGATTGTTCCTCTAACCCCCTCTGCTCCTCCTCCTCCCATCCTCCTCCTCCCCTCTTCCTCTTTTTAAATCCAACCTCAACCAAAAAGCTGAACCAGCATTGGACAAAGTGTGTGTGTGGGGGGGAGAGAGAGAGAGAGAGAGAGAGAGAGAGAGAGAGAGAGGGAGAGAGGGAGAGAGGGAGAGAGGGAGAGAGCGGGAGAGAGGAAGAGAGAAATGGACTGTTAAATATATATGGAGAGAGAAGGAATTCCACATCATTTAAAGTAAAGGGAATAACTGATGAAGAGAGAGGGAAAGATAATAAGAGACAAAAAAAGTGAACGCTGGAGGAAAATATGGAGGGATATAGTGGGAGTGAGAGAACAAGAGAGAGAGAGAAACACTGGGAACAGAAAAAACAAACCCAAGGGGAGCAACATAAAACCATGGCCTGTTTACAGAGCCAGGGCAGGCTAACAAATCAATGCACCCCCTCCCCTAGCTCCGGTGCCTATTGGAATCACTTACATGCTCTGTGGGGCCTCCTCCTGGGGCCCCCCAGCACTGCACATCACAGATGCACCCCCGGGCCCCTCGCTGATCCCTAGCGGTTCCTCTCACAGCCTGGGTTCCTTTCCTAGGCGGGCATTAGGTCACACTGGTGCATTCTGAACCATGGACGTGCAGTAGGTGCAGGTTTAGATCGACTGAGCAGATTCACAACATCACCGCTGGACACACTGGTTTGTACAATGATTGTCTCCCTTTGTGTTTCCCTTTGTCTCTCTCACGCACGCACGCACGCACGCACGCGCGCACACACGCACTCCTTTCCACACGGGCCTGTCCATCTCGTTTACCCTCCCCATCCATCCTCTTTGTACCTTAACGAGGCAGCTCGTTAGGGCCCAACGAGGCCCTGCCCCTCTGGATCAACAACCAGGCCCCTCCCACCTCCCCCCGGCGAATATATTATTGATTATTTGCGTCCAGCTGTTACTTACATGTGTACTCGTTCGGTTGATAAATCGTCTGAAGAACAAACTACTCAGAATTCCATTCTTCAGCGTTCAGAGTTTTTGTATTGTTTTATTTATTGGTATTGCTTTGTTTTAATGAATATATATGGACTATGTATTAATCGGGCCAACTTTTAGACCCTTGATCTGATTGGACCTTCAGACTTCGCTCTCTAAGGTTCAAAGTTGTTTTTTTTCCCAAAGAGTCAGTTCTCTATATAGGACTGGGTTCCTAACTCCATCAGTTTACCATCCATCCGTCCCTCTGTGGACCACGGTACAGATATGGCACGTTGGAGCAGGACGAGCCAATCTGTCCCCCACAACCCAGACAGCTCGGCCGCGCCAACAGAATCACACCGCGGGGTTAGTTGTGTACGGGTCATTACTCACCTCAGTCTCAGAGCGCCGCCGCCACTGCCGTTCTCCATCTGAGCAAAATAACTTCAGACCCTTCCACGGTCCCCTTCCCAGCTCCTCACACTCTGTGTGTGTGTGTGTGTGTGTGTGTGTGTGTGTGTGTGTGTGTGTGTGTGTGTGTGTGTGTGTGTGTGTGTGTGTGTGTGTGTGTGTGTGTGTGTGTGTGTGTGTGTGTGGGCGGGGGGGGTGTGTTGTGCCACTTGATGCCATGGTTTGACCCCAGAGATTGAGGTTTAGAGTGGAGATGGGAGAACTCTGGTCCCTCCGAGTGTGTTACTCAGGACATAGGGGGTGCGTCGTGATTCAGTGACTCGTACTGTTATGAGAGGTTAGTCTGTGTGTGTGTGTGTGTGTGTGTGCCTGTGCATATGGCACATCCACCTGTGTGGCTCGGTGCGTTTACTCATATGATGACACATGCGCTGTCACATGCGCTCTGTTATTTCCCTCCACTCTTCGGCTATAAAAGACAGCCGTAGGTATGAAGAACGCCGCGCGCTGGAGTCTGTTTTACACACTCACCACTGCTGGGGCGACATTAAGCTCTTCATTAAGCCATTTGTTATGGGCTATAAAATCCTTTTTATAACACATTAACAAACCCACAGAAATAAACCTCTTGCAGAGTGATGCAAAATAAGCAATTTGTTAAAAAAAATAAACAAAATACCCCATACAATCAAAGTTTTGGTGAAACACGTGACAAATGGTTAATCCTCTTATGGCAGTTCAGTCTCTTTGGTTTTCTCTTTCTCTTCCACGTTCGTTTGGGCTCTGTTCATCTTCATGTACGGCGTTCTCGGGCCTGATGTGTGCATTACAGAGGCTGGGTTGGCTAATGAAGTTTCCCTGTCTAATGTAATGAACCACAGCCCCTATCTGGGCAGACGCTGCCTGTCTGGATGGATGGCACTAGGAGGCTGTCGGGTAGCCTGGCTCCGGTCGGAGACATGGAGCACACGCACCAATGCAAACAAACGCAAACACACAAATGGATGTGCACACACACACACACACACACACACACACACACACACACACACACACACACACACACACACACACACACACACACACACACACACACACACACACAATTAGCACGGCTGTGCTCTAATTTGTAGGGCTGTCTTCTAGCGATAAAGCAGCAGCATGCTCCTCAGACTAAAGTCGTTTATCACTCGGCTCTCAGTAGAAACTGGCTCGGTTAAAAGTCCATTTGGGAGAAAACGTCCTATCCGTTAGCGCTCAGCTAATTGTCTCGTAGAGAGGTCTTTAAATGTTTTTTTTTTTAATGTATCGCCGTGGGGATCCTAAACATTCCACTGTTGCTAGGCAGCTTTCAGCCGGTATAGATTCCCCTAACACCTCCAGCCACTCCTCAACTCATGACATTATGGCGCTATGCTAATGTTAATGCTCTTAGCATTCAAGCGTCAGTGTTATTGTGTTACCAGGCCGGTAAACCACCAGCACTCCAACCCCAATGGAAAAACAAACTCAATTCTGTCCCTGCTCTCCGTTCTCCCAGAGGGCCACAAGAAAAGGCGTAGACGTCTTTATCTGCGCCCGACCGACACACTCTATACCGCTCCCCAGAAAATGCCTTCCCTCTCCCCTCCTCTCTCTCTCTCTCTCTCTCTCTCTCAGTGATGGACGGGTAGCAGCGAAGAGATAAGTCTGAATATGGAATTTATTCTACACAGAATCGCCCGTTTGTAATTTCCCTTCTGTCTGGAATCTCCTCGTGAGCCCCTCTCCGGACTGCGGGGAGGGGGAATTGAGTGTTTCGTAGAGTTCTGCGAAAAAGAGATATGAGGAGAAGAGAGACAGGGAGGGGAAAAAAAAAGAGGAATCCGTCCTGGAATGAAATGAGAAAGGGAGAGAAAGGGGGGAGAGAAACACACTGTCTGCTACCAGCGACCGTCCATCTCCCCGGTGCTGCATGGAGTTCATCCTTGTTGACGTGTGAGCGGGCGATCCTGACAGAATAAATAGAATGGATAAATAATATATAATTCATGTGTTAAAGTATTAAAGCCTTTTTATCACTGTTACACTCCCAAGAGATCTGAAAAAAGCCTAACTCTGTAAGTTGCTTACATCCGTTGATTTAACTGTCCTTCAGGACTGACAGTTATCGCATTACTGGTTTTATTGAAAATAAAATATGCTAGATCATGATCCTTGGAATCCTATCAAAATCAATCAAATTCAGAAATGTATGTGCAACTCATTTTCAAATCGCCTCGCAACTGTGTTGTAATATTTAATCCATGTTTTCCATTTACATTTGGTGGGCTAATCCTAATTAGCTCCCTAACCAACTGCCATGTGTGTGAGCCCATTCAATGAGGAAAAATAGTTGAATTAAGATAAGTAATTTATGGTATGTCATGTACGTGACAGTCAAGTTGAGATATGAGCAATGGGACTTAAATTGGCATTCGCTATCTAGCAAACATAAACTAATTTGCCCGATTTTCTGCCCTGCAGTGATGTGAGGGAATGCTATTAAAGTGGAACAGAATTCAGCAACTTTATATTTTGTGTGGGTGTGCGCAAAACTTCAAATTCATGAAATCACTAAACATACATTCCCATTTGATTTGGATTATTATTATTCTTTTTTTAAATATTTGCCTGGTGCATGAAAACTTAGTAGGTGAGTCATAAGCTGTAAAAGGTGCATCAGTTGTGTTGTGTTCAGAAGAGGATGGCCTGCTGGTGTTGCCTCCATAGCAGTAATTACACTTTGATGACTCAGCATTTTGAAAACAGATGAGTCTTCGCCTACCTCAACCCACGCTAAGCTTTCTATTTACAAATGTTTTAATCAAACTGAATTTATTAAAATGTGTCCTTCAGCATTCTTTATACTGATGGAAGTTGCAAAACATTTATCACATGCAAACACACACACACTGCTTCTTTTAACTGTGAAGACCTGGTCGGACATCCTCCCCAACTTTAGCTTGGGTCATTTTAGCCTTCTGTTTAACATGTTAAACATGTTAAAATAGTTTGAGATGATCATTTCCAGCTGTAGTCACTTATCCATGTAAGTGGTTTGCATGAAGGCATAAACAACACACTAACACACAACACAACAACTTGTATCAATATAAAACATGTTCAATATATATCGATAAGAGACTGGACCACCGAATCAAGCAGCTTGGGTTTGTTACACAAACACGGTCTCATACTTATTTACAATATTGTGAATAAATGAGTGTTTTTCATTGTTCATTATCGACATTGGAGTATTTATCAATGAAGAACAGTGGAAGGTCATATTAAGTGTTAAACAGAAGTGTTTGAATCCAGCATGGTAATTCCTAGTCTTTTTTAGGTCATTCAAATGATCAATAGTTAAATATGATCAACTTATATCATGATATGTCTTTCTGCCATATCGCCCAGGCCTAACACAACATCACACATTTTGTGTTATTTCATCACGTTAGCATCAAACTTAGCACTAGCGTCTTTAACAGCTGGCTAAGCCGGTGTCAGGCGGGACACCAGTTACTCGCTCCTCTGAGGTCACGGAATGGTTCCGTTCGGTCTGTTCCCGTTTCCTGACCACAGCTTTAGAACCGACCGCAAAGTCTAACTCCACTTCCCTTGTTATCCCCGCTCGGTTCCCCTGACCTTGTATTCTTTTACGACTGCAGCAAGCGAGCTGAATCATCAGGAAAGAAGGCGCTCTGTCTTCGTCCATTAGATATTATTGTGTTACTAATTGGATGAAGAAAGGTGAAATCGAGACTGCCTGGTAGAGCTTAAGAATGGTCGCTGCTGGCATGACCTCATCCAGTCCAGGGGATTAAGACTAAGACATATGTTTCTACTGAGATCACCTTCCATTGTCATTACAGAAACTACACCCCCGATGTCGCACAATTGTGTTTGTGTGAAAAGGTGTTGTATCTTATTTGCATATCTGTTCTTTGTGTTTATTTATGTACAGTGTGTTTTAGCGCCTTACGAGTGAGGCTGAGAACAGTAAAAGCATATACATACAGATTGGATTAGCTACGATGTAGCTCAGCACCACGAGATTGTTAGAAAAACAACAATGCGACAGAATGCAGAGCAGCCTTAGGAATTGTTTTTGGTAATGGAAGTGGTGCATCGTTGTTTCCTGAGAGATGGTACATTTCAACAAAGTGTGTACACTCACACACACACACACACACACACACACACACACACACACACACACACACACACACACACACACACACACACACACACACTAGAAGCTCCAAGTTGTGTAGTGAAGAAGCGTCCTCCTCTTCTGCTATAGGGTCAGCTACAACTAGACACACACACACACACACACACCCAGCCCGGCCCACTCTGCTCTGCGTATGGTGCGGTGTGAGTTGTGCTCTCCAGGAGGTAATTACAGGAGGAGGTCTCCGCCAGCAGGGGTCAGCAGCCAGGCCTCACAGTGTGAGAGCTGATGTAGGATAATGGTCTGCTTAATAATGCATGGCTCCTCTTGCTCCACTATTAATGGATTCACTTAGCTTGTATTGTGTCTCTCAGCCCGCCCCCCCCCCCCCCCAAACCAGCCCCCTCTGGCCCATCCCCCTCTTTAGGTGGCAAAACCCACACCTTGCCATACCTCCTCATGCTCCTTTTACCTCTGGATCCTTCTCACTCTGACTCCCCGGTGTGTGTGTGTGTGTGTGTGTGTGTGCACACTCCTGTGAGTATTTGGATGAACCTGTGTGTGTGTGTGTGTGTGTGTGTGTGTGTGTGTGTGTGTGTGTGTGTGTGTGTGTGTGTGTGTGTGTGTGTGTGTGTGTGTGTGTGTGTGTGTGTGTGTGTGTGTGTGTGCGCGCGCATTTGTTAGAATGGTCTGTCTTTGTGTGTGTACAAATGTATTTTGTGCATTTGTATACTTCCACGTGTGTGTGTGGCTGTGCACATATTTGAGTGAGTGTGCATATTTGAGTGTGTGTGTGTGTGTGTGTGTGCATATCTGTGTGTGTGTGTACCTGCACCTGTGCTCCTCTAAGCCCAGAGACATCCCTGAGATAAGTCCCATGCAGATCCGGCGAGAGAGGCACGCAGGACCAGAGAGATTAGCTTATCAGACGCCGCGCACCGCTGTAATTGAGACGCTACTCGATGCGCGCTACACATGCTTCGGATGCTATTCATCTCTAAATAATTAATGGCTTATTAGCTCTCTCTGGCAACCCGCTGCGTGGAGTGGGGCTGTTTTTTTATTATGCTGCAGCTGTGGCTTTAGTTATTCTGCCAGATATTATCATCATCACCGACGGATATACAGAAGACTATACGCCTTTCCGATGATGGTAGAAACCGAACAAAAATGTAACCAATGTTGGTTTAGAGAGAGAAGAATGTTTTGTTCACGTCCACTGAAATTGTGGTAATGATAATGGGGACGGTAATGTTAAATGCAAACCCTGCAATTATTTTTGAGAAGCAGGGTTGTTGTTCTTGTGGTGGCAGTCTTCAAAACCACTGTGGACTGGACAGAGTGGGTGAGAGAGGGGGGAGGCAGAGAGAGAGAGGGAGAGGGGGAGAGAGGGAGAGGGGGGTGGGAGAGAGAGCTGAACCAGAGTGGGATGTATTAAAGGAGAGTGAAAGACAGGGAGAGTGCTTAAACGACTCACCTTTTAATACAAAAAGGTTAGTGAGGAGAAAGTATCGAAAGAGTGAATGAAAGTTAGGATGTCTTAGGCTGTCCCTGGTGGGCTGTCACCAAGACAACAAGACACACCGGCATGGTACTGGACAGTGGAGCCCAACTCAGTTAAAAGTTAGATATTGGAAGTCACCCTGAGGGCCGGGGATGTATTTGATTCAGAGATTTCTAGGTGTTGAGCCCACATGCCTTTCTGTCTGAATGGCCGTTGTGTGTCAAGAAATGAAAATGGTTTGTTCCATGCTTTTTATTTCACTCTGCAATATTCCACTCAATCAAAAGAACCCGATACATTCACAGAAAATGAGATCTGTTTTCTCCCAGACGAATCCAATCCGATACAAACCGGGTTATTTTCTCCATCACAGCTGCTCCCAGGGTTATCCCAGAAGAAAAAAATGCTGACTCTCCCCGTTTCCTCCTCTCTTTTTAGTTCCCCCTGCCGAGAATAGGGAAGTGGAGTACTATTTCAGGGCCAAATTGCTTGTGGAATGATTTTGTATTCCAAGCACCAACTGGCCGGTCAAGATCCCAATGTTGAGGTTATGGGACTCTATCGTTGTGTTTATTGCTCGACGCGGGTGGTAATGCTTGTTTATCCCAGTTCGTCTCTACTGTCAGGATTGTTTACCATCTGTTTGAATGAAAATGAAGAAAGAATTTAGGGGAGTAAGTAGTTTTTGTGGACACACGCCAGTAAAGTTTTGTGAGCAAAGTCTTCATGTACAGTAAATCCTTAACGTCCATATTGTAAAATCTGTATTTCTAGGATTGAACCATGTTTTAAAGTGCAAAGGCAAATACCAAGTGATGTCATTGGATTAAAGTCGATCCTAGACTACATTTCATCAATGCATACTATGAAATGGACCGGTTTCTGAATACATTACGTACGTATGATGAAATGTTGTATTTACGGTCCCGCGGTTGTGTCTCTCGTTGAAAAAAAAAATAGTTGATTACGATTCTGTCGTGAATCGTAATGGAACTATGGGGAGTGTTATGTGCATGAGAACCTCCTGCATACCATCACACGTTGATGGGTTTAGACGCTGCATACATACACGTCAATTCACGGCAGTTTCATTTAAAGCCATTTAACCCCAAAGATCATCAGAGATTCAGCTACCATGGAAAAAAGAATGAATCGCTTTTATTGTCTTCTATCCAAAGCGCTTTACAGTGTTGACTGACATTCACCCATTCACGCACACACATTCACACACCGACAGCCAGCTCGTCAGGAGCAGTCAGGGTGAGGCATCTCGCTCAGGGACACCTGGACACTCCGCTAGGAGGAGCCGGGGATCGAACCAGCAACCTTGAGGTTACCAGCCAACCCACTCTACCTCCTGAGCTAATGCCTGAGGCCAGACTAGGCCCCAGGCTCTCTACGGCTACGGCATACCAGATGGGTCAAAAAGGAGAGCTGGCACTCTTGCACGTTGCAACAGGCGACTGAGCAAACACAGAGACCATCGCCACACAAACACGGGGTGTTGACACAGGAGGGTAAAAGCTGTCAGGGCTAATTCTCCCAGAGACCCTTCCCTCGCTCTCAGCCCGGTCCCCCTCTCGGTGGACTGTTTGATCGCTTTGATTTGTTCAAACAGAATAGTGCTCTCTCTGTTTCCCTCAGTGGCTTTTGCAGCCCCACAGGTGGCATATCTCTGTATACTTTTCATTTATTTTTAATGGGTTGTACTCTCTCCCTGGCCACACACACACTTTACCAACACAGGCACGCACTCATGGTCGCACCCCACCCCTCCACACACACACACACACACACACACACACACACACACACACACACACACACACACACACACACACACACACACACACACACACCTCCACACACAGAAACACCCTCACACACACACACTAGGGCTCTTAACAGCTGTTTAGTGGAGTCTCCCAAAGTCGTACCAGAGGTCAGAGATCTGAAAGAAGAAGCGTGTTTGAGTTTCTTCTGCTCCTGTTTCCACTCCTCCCTGAGCAGGCAGCGTTCACCGGGAGACGGACGGACAGGGTGTACGGGAGCATAGCAGCACACAGTAGTTACCTTCAGGATCGTTCCACGGGCTACTGGTAAAGATTGCAATTTTGCTTTGTTATACCTGCAAAACAAAAAGAAAATTTGACGGATATGATGAACATGAATTGCAGTCAAGAACTGAAAATATCCCTCGGCTTCTTCAGTTTGAACCCCCTCTGGGCCACTACAGTGTCGACATGACGAGAGGGATGCTGAAGAGGGATTCTTTCAGAAGAAAAGTTCCGCGGGGTGGTGCGTGTGAAGCTGTTGGAGGGGCCGTGGAGGGACATGAGTCAGACGGGTTGTGAAAGACGGGACCAGCGGGCCGGAGGTGGAACATGAAAGGGCCGGCAGCTCAGTGGGACGCCCCTGAAGACAGATGGTCGAACACTAAATGCCGGTAGTAATGACTTATGATGGATCAAAGTTAGAGTGCAAGGTCCGGTGTAGGTTGTGTGTTTTTATCACAGCCTAGCCGCCTAATTAAAGTGGTTTTGCCTAGTTAACAGCAGACATACTCTGTTAACGACATGGTTGAAGGTAGCAGGCACACACACATGCTCACACATGGACACACACATGCGCGCACGCGCACACACACACGCACGCACACCTCTCGGTTGTTATTCCCTGCGGACCCACAGCAGGGCGGCTCTCTCACTGCCACTCCACCAGGGCTCGTTGGGATCCTATAGGGTTTGTTTTTGTGTGCCTCAAGAGGACTGCACAGCTCCTGTTTAAATGGGTTACAACGTGCACTGAATGTACCATGAAGAGGCAGCGGATTGGAGTCTATTCTCCTATGTAGAGAAAGAGAGAATGGGCAGGCTTATTCTAACAACATTGTTATACGGGCTAAATTATCATTGTACAACTCTGCCTTAAATGTCATTACAACACGCAGTCTGCGTGTTGTAATGACTTTTAAGGCATTTGAGTTTGTTTGTTTTTTTCCTCTAATGGCCGTTGAAGGCTTGAATTCCAGGCTTCCTCACCAGTGGAAAGACTCATGTTGTCTGTGATAGTGCGAGTGAAGCTGGTGTAGCGTCTTCACTAGTTTATGTGCGGTAATACCTCACAGATCATTGGTTTAACGCGCCTCCACATTACTTCCGCTGCAAAACCCAGGAGGCCCAGAACGTCCTCTGGGCTTCCATAAAGTTATTTTATAACTTAATATCTGACGCTTTGGCATGTTTTACAAATGTCTGGAAGAAGCCGTTTTGAAAAGGCAGAGTCATCTCTCCCATCTATCCTCATAACGATGACAAAAAAAAGTCATTTTATTCAAATGAGCTTGTGTCAGGGCTTTGGGGTGTTTGCGTGAGATAGGTTTTTTTTTTTGTATTTTTATTATTTCATGAAGAAATGCTAGATTGCTCTGAGGAATTGAGCGGCAACGGGGGAATATGTCCTCATGAATAAATGATTTGTCGAGAGTTTCTCTTGTGGACCTCGGTGAACATGCCGTCGTGCACCCAATAAACCCGACAAAATATATTTAAAACCTGACACACACAATCCCCGTTGTGTACAACGCAGCACTCTACGGTTTGTCAGACCAATTACCAGAATGTCTAACAACTCAACTTTGTGCCCTCCTACGTGACATTATTTAATTAGTGCATTTAGTGTATAATGACCACTGTTCTAACGACAGGAAACATAACACAGGTCGCTTTTACAAGAACAAGAGCAATCATAAAGCATGGCATGCTGGGTAATGGTTTGCGAGGGCGAGACACATCAGTCAAGTGGAGGAGAAGAGAGAGAGAGAGAGAGAGAGACGGCTTGACGTCAGAAGGAGTTTATTTTTCCGATTCACGTTTCGTTGTAGAACATATGGAGGAACTATGAGACCTGTTCTTGGTAGCCATGACAACACCAGTGTGTGTGTGTGTGTGTGTGTGTGTGTGTGTGTGTGTGTGTGTGTGTGTGTGTGTGTGTGTGTGTGTGTGTGTGTGTGTGTGTGTGTGTGTGTGTGTGTGTGTGTGTGTGTGTGTGCGCGCAACATAAAACCAGTTCTGTAGCCCCACTATGCCCCTCCGTGTGGGTGGTGGTGAAGCTGTTGCTCTCTTTAAGTGCCGCTGGTTATCGCACTCCAGATGAAACCCTTCCGCCCCTCCCCTGCTCCCCTCCTTCAGGACCCCCTCACCACGGCCATAAAGAGCCACCAGCCCGGGGCCCCCGCCCGCCGTTAAACCCACAACCCGCCCCCGCAGCGTCGGGTCGGCCCACATCGCTCGGCTGGGTCTGTGTTCGCCGTCCAAATGTCACCGAGCAGGGAGGCCAGAGACACGGTTCACAGCGGCCATCTTCTCCAGCGTCCGGTTTGAGAGGAGAGCGCTCAGTTCAGCTCTCTGCTCAGATCGACAGGTCCTACACTTCAGAAATTGTTGATCTTATTTTATCCTGGCATGGAGATCGGTGAACAACTGGTGTGACACTGATTCCTCCCTTATAAGGTAGAATATATTAAGATATGTATGGAGGGATCAAACAGAGAAAGAATTGGACAATGGAGGACAAAGCGAGAGAAGAGGACAAAAGATAGGTTAAGGACAATAAGAGATTGGAAGAGAGGAATTAAAGTAATTGAAACATCTGCTCCGGCCCAGATCTGGACACTTTATAATATTGCTTTTGTGTTCCCCTCCGTCTACTCTTCCTAATACTCCTGACCCCCCCTCCCACCCGCCCTCTCTCCGCTCAGGTACAGTTTAGCTAATGTAGCATGTAGCATCCTAAGAGATTGAAGTCCGGGGGGGAAAAAAGACCCTGCATTGTCATCGTGTTCGTGACCGCGGAAGCTAAGGAGGCTAAGTACCTGAGGCACCGAAGGTCAGGCTCCAGATGGAAGCGGACGGAAAAAACCCACATTCTCGGGGATGAAGGAGATGAAATAAATAAACACACACACGCTCTGCTTGAGCCGCAGATATCATCCGTGTGACCGGTTCATCCGGGTCAGCGCGTATACGGCCGACATCCCGGGCTGTGAAAGCCGCAGGTTAAATCCCCGCAGTGTGCCGTCTGCATTGCGGTAACACCGAGGCGTCTGGCCTACAGCCTTTAGTTAGTGTCGGTGTGTCTCCGTGAGGGGGCCCCCAGGGGCCAGAACGCCAGGAGAAAAATACATTAAGCTAATGTCTGTTCTCTGCTTCTCGTCTCAACCGCGGCATGTTCCTGTCGCGGAGCGAAAAGGCAGTAAACAAATCACCTCTCATTCGGCTAATGTAAAGACCGAAACACCAGGTAGGCATATTTACAAAAGGGTAAATCAATTGTGTTGTCGAGCGTGTGAGGTTATTGTTGTCCGCGGGAGGCGGGTGGGCTGCAGGGATGGCGGGGTGGGTCGATACAGGTGGGCACTTTGCAAATGGCTGCGTATCTGCTTTGTTTGTTTGCGTTTCCTCAGCTGCAGGAAGAGCTGGGAAAATACACGAGAATCCGAAGCCGAAAAATAGGAAACCTTTTGAAGTGGGAATGGATGCAAATGTTCCATTTTGGTAATGCATCTCAGCACAGACTAACGACAAATAAATGTGTGATTCGTAGTAAAATGTACACTGAGAAAGACTTAGAAAGTTTAGAACGTTTTCCGTTCAAAACTGGAAATGTAACACATTTTGTGTTTGCATAAAAGGTAATGTCGGTTCTGGAAGTTAATTAAATGACCTTCAGAACTCCACCAAACCTAAAGTAATATATTTAACGATTTGATTTGACCTTTTGTAAATGAATAAGTTCACATGTGTCTATGAGTCTCCATTTTGTCCATCAAGGTGACACATTAAAGTGAAGGGACCCAGGGCAACACTTTCAGTACACAACTCCAGAACTACGCAAACCCACACTCCTTAGTTCCCCCACCCTGCATTATTCATCAGACAATATCACCGTCATGTCACAGCCGTGCCCTCTGGCATCACCGCCACGTAGCCTCACGCGGGCTCATGGGAAACGTAGTCCGGGCGTTTGACGGTTCAACCGAGAAAGCGACGCGTGACCTTCCAAAGACGTCTTTTGGCAACGGAGAGAGGGGTTTTTATTTAATCGGGAAGGACGTGAAAAGGAAAGGGCTATTGTCGTTGGGGAGGCTTTGAAGAGATTTCCGAGGGTTGGGTGTCTGGTGGACAGCTGGTTCACCGCAGGACCCCGCCGCTCCGACTCTGTTCTGGCGGCGGGGCGGGGATGCTTCGGTGTCTGCCCGGGTTCTGGTTACACGCCTCAGCTCCGGTGCGTCCTCCGTCTCCTGGAGCCACGGCCGCTTCCCTTTGGATTCAGGTTTCTGATCTGAAATCCTGACTGAGTTGTGGTTGTTGACACGCACGCATGGAGGCACACGCCGCTTAACACATGTGTACACATCGGAAAAAACGATGTGCTGGAAATACACACGCAAACACTGCGTCGCACGCACGCACGCACGCACGCACGCACGCACGCACACACACACTATGGGATCCTCACCCATGACACCCAACCGGCAAATAGGATGAGGAGGGTAGATCAGCTCTGAGCGAGGTCAACAGATCACATGTAGATGAGGAGGTATTATATTCTAAATCCCTTTACCATACGCCCTGGGTTTATAGGGTTGGACAGCGTGTATATGCGTATATATATATATATATATATATATATCCCTGTGTAAAGACACAAGATCCCATCAGACAGACAAACAGAGGCATCGCATCAAACAGATGGACGGATCCCACAGCAGGGACAGGCGGGCCGACACAGGGCCAGATTATACCCCCCAAGACAGACACGCACACGCACACACACACGCACACACGGACACGCACAGGCACACACTGAGACGGACATACAGGTCACACCTCAGTGCCATCCGAACAAGCCTCATGTCCATCCCATCACCCCCCCCCCCCCCCCCACCCCCGAGCTCCGAGGTGCTGAACCAGAGGTGTGAGATGTTCCTCCATGTTGATGATGTTGTTGTTGTTATTATCAGGTGGCATCCGGTGGCAAACGCCCTGATGTGCCTACGGCAATAGGTTTGAGCGGCTGGGTGGAGTGTGTGTGTGTGCGTGTGCGCGTGTGCGTGTGTGTCTCTCTCTCTCCCCCCCTCTCTCCCAGTCAAGCGTAACCAGGGGAGATGAGGGTGAGCCGAGGTGTGTGTGTCTGTCTGATCCTTAGATTTGTTCCGAGGAATATCTGTAGACAGGGATGCAGGCGAGATGGGAGGGAGGATAGGGGTATGGAACCCATAACTCCAGTTAATTCATGCACACACACACACACACACACACACACACACACACACACACACACACACACACGGAAACAAATACAGCATGGTGTCTATCTCAGGTCACCAAGGGAGGCTTTTGAACCAGTGCTGGGTTTTCCTGCGGTGGCGTGACTGCCGGTCGTCCTGGCCGTCGTGTTCAGACGTGCGGGACCCCCTGCTCTCCCTAAACGCTCCAGTCCACACGACGGGACGGACGAGGTAGACGTGGCGCTCAGGGCTATTTTTAGCCCAGCGATAAAACACTCTTATCTTTACAAACCTCCTCCAGCCATCCCGTTCTTAAAAGGGGGCATCACAGTTTATGATGGTGTGGAAGAGGTGGAGGAGTGTGTGTGTGGAGCTGTCTCCCCCCCCCCGGCCCCTCCCTCCCAGTGAACTGACATCTTAATGGAGCGGTCGGGTTTGGAACATCCTCTGGAAGGTGGCGGCGGGACGGGAGTGAGGAACACGACGCGTACAACGGGAGGCTCTCTGCCCGTCCTGTTTCTGTCCTGTCACCACCCCCCCCCCCCCCCAGTCCTCGCTGAACGGTATAAAGGGTTGGCTCATGCTGGGGTTATGTTCCCGGGACTGCTCTGGTGGGAACGCTTATTTTATTTAGTTGTATTTGTTGGATTGAGGAATAGAAAATTCATTTTTATTTTTTTGTATCGACTGGTATAATTTACTACCAGTTAATACAGCTGCTCGTAGGCCTGTGATGTTGTGAGCTTTGGCGATGTGAGTTATTTTGTTTTTCATCATGCCAATAAGGAGGAGAAAACCGACACATCATGATCCAACTGTCATGAGCCATCGCCGTGACGACATAGTAGAACGCTCCCGGTCTCCGCCCCCTTCTCCCGGCGGTCCGACCTGACCTGATCTGGTCGTGCGTACGGAACAGTGCGGAGGACATTCTCGTCGAAAAAGAACACAACACACACACACACACACACACGTGTACAAAAACCACGTCAAACATAACTCAGGAGGACAGCCACCGCGGTGTAGAAGGCGAGGCCGGAGAGTTGTCTATTTTTAAACGTACGTGTGGATAATTCATTCAGCGGGCTAACGGCCCACGCTGATTCGGTTTCCAAGGCCGCGTTGAAAACTGCCCCTGTTCCATTTTTCCTCTCCTAAAACATGGCTGTAGCACCTGTTTCACAACGGATCATTTTAGAAAAGTGCCAACTCCTTTTTTATTGAAGCTGACAGGATAACTGCGGTCCCCCCTCGGTCGCCAGACTGAAAACGCTGTGTATTAGGAGCTGTGTCTGTATTAATTCCCTCTCAGCTTGTAAGCGTAGTAGCATGGGGTGTGTTTAACAGGCACGCTGTTAGTCAGACGCCCGGCTGACAGCTATCTGCCTTCATTACGCTCACCTGCTTTAATCCCTCTCTTCACTTCTTTACGGTCTCTGTGTCTCCTTTCCTTTGTTTTGAACTGCGGCTGCAGCATGTGTATTACCCGCTAATAACACATTATACTGTAGTATCGTCACGCAGGAGGGTGTGTGTGTGTGTGTGTGTGTGTGTGTGTGTGTGTGTGTGTGTGTGTGTGTGTGTGTGTGTGTGTGTGTGTGTGTGTGTGTGTGTGTGTGTGTGTGTGTGTGTGTGTGTGAAGACTGTGTCAGAGTGGGACTATTTGTGTATTTATTGTACCTCTGGGTGTTTGTGTGAGAACACTTATGTGTGTGTTTGTCTTTATGCTGGCATGGATGTGTACACACGCATGCGTGCCTGTGTGTGTGTGCCTGTGTGTGTGTGTATAGGAGAGTCATTTCAGTTTCTCTATGTTTGGACGACTACTGCATGCCATAGGGTACTATAGGGGCCTATGGAAAACACCCCCGTCCATTGTATGTGTTAGTGCAGTACCAGTGGTGCCATCCAAACTGTGTTCCACTCAGAACATAATGTGGTCCAGTGTTCTAGAACACGACCAGGGAGTGTTCCCTCCCACCACACGTCTCCTGTTCTCCTGCTCATTCTCTGATCTTTGCTTTTGTGAAATTGTCGTGCTACTCCTCCTTCTGTCCCTCCTCCTCCTCCTCCTCCTCCTCCTCCTCCTCCTCCTCCTCCTCCTCCTCCTTCTTCTTCTTCCCTTCCTACTCTCTTCCTCTTCCTCCTTCTTCTTCTTCCCTTCCTACTCTCTTCCTCTTCCTCCTCCTCTTCCTCCTCATCTTCCCTCTACTCCTCTTCCTCCTCCTCCGCTGCTTCCACCTCTGTGTGTGTGTGTGTGTGTGTGTGTGTGTGTGTGTGTGTGTGTGTGTGTGTGTGTGTGTGTGTGTGTGTGTGTGTGTGTGTGTGTGTGTGTGTGTGTGTGTGTGTGTGTCAGAGATCAGAGCAGTATAATGAAGCTCTGTCTGCTCCTGCTGAAACACTGGCCGTCTGTCGTCTGACGATACAATGTGTCATCCTGTGCACAGCTTTCCTCTCTCTCTCTCTCTCTCTCTCTCTCTCTCTCTCTCTCTCTCTCTCTCTCTCTCTCTCTCTCTCTCTCTCTCTCTCTCCTCTCTTTGTCTTTCCCTGCATCAGAGTGAGGGAGGGAGCCAGCTAGAGAGAGAGTGAGGGAGGTGTGGTCTCCTATAAAGGAGAATCCTACAGATTGCCCAGAGGCTTTGGGAGAAGTTCAGACTTCAGCCTCCTCCTCCTCCTCCTCCTCTCCTCCTCCTCCCTGTGTCCGTACAACAACAACACGCTGGCTAAAACACTGACGTGGCTGTCTTCCATTGTGAGCATGTGTTTGGTGCTGTGGAGTAAGCCTTGTCTAATAGTGGTTAATCACGGCGCTACACACACTGCAGAGGAACGCGATGTGTCGTGGCCGGATTATGTTTGGCAGACGATGAAGGCATCACTGAATCTATTTAGGGTTCTCTTTCTCTTGCCTTGATTTTGATTTAGTTTGAACCGTCTGAACTGTCGGATTTCGTAGCACTCAGGGGAGGGCGTTCTCGTTTTAGGGGTGGGGCAGCTGCCACCCCAGACCCCCTGCTGTTGACACACCCCTCGGGCAAGGCCTGTTAGCTCATTTACCGCCCCCTGCCTCGCAACGATCACTGTCACCCAAACCATGACGGCATGTCGCTCTCTCTTCAGAGACGTTCGGGGGCCATGCGGTCCTTCGCTCGCACGCCCGCCATTCCGCTCAGATTCAGAGCCTCTCAACACTCGGTGGTCTGCCCTCGTTGCGCTACAAAACAGGGTTTGTTTTTCATTAGCTGAAAGTGAGGCTCTTGGCAGCGAACGGCCGCGCTCCAGGGCAGCACGCACGCGCCTCTTGACCTGGATGGGTCGCCGCTACGTCTGTCTGGAGCCAGCTGAGTAACCCCGATCCATCGGGACAGAACCCCTCCCGGGATCGCGACCCCGTTCATAATTCTGTCAGTTTCGGAAAAGACTTGTTGTCTATTTTTTTTTTGCTAATCTCATTTCAAATGTGTTTCTCGTTAACGCCGTATTACTGTCCTCTACTTCTGTCACAATACTTAATCTGGTTTTAATCAATTAAATGTGCATCTTACGTTTGTTTACGGTATGATACGCGACACGCTATGATACATGATATCCCACATGATCTGTCTAACGTGCGTAGAGATGCGTGGTCATGCCGTCTCGAATGCCTTTCCTCCTGCATGGGTTCCATGCCAAAGCGGACGCTACATACAACGGGAACTGCATCGACCGTGCATAATGCAGTTATTACACATTAAAAAGCGCTCGATGCGCGTCATGCGATTGCACTAAAGCAGCGCCATCGATTTCCTGTGTGGAGCGGATGACACAGAGGATAGCCGTAGAGCCCGGCGCTGTGCAGTATAATGCACAGTGCGTACGGTGGTGTGCAGGGCAGGCCAGAGTCCCAGTGGAGATGGACGGAGCCTGGCTGTGTGGCGGTGACAGCTCAGGGCGTAGGACGCTCCATTATATCCCTGATGTTTCCGGCCGGCTGCAGGCTGACAGAGGAGATGTTGTCCGGTGGGATTCACCCCGACACATGAGGGGCTTTTTATAAAAGGTTGATCCACAAGGAAGAGGCAAAAAGGGGAGACTAACTTACGTTCACATTTACATTTAGGGCATTTAGTGGACACTTTTATCCAAAGTGACTCACAATGAGTCCATTTGTCACTAAGGAGGTTCAAAGTGCCAAGCACCAACAATCACCCGGTTAACCCGTTCCCTGTATTCAACAAAGCTAGCTAGGATAAGATGCTACACGACTAAGTAAAAAATGTTAGTGCCAGGACGTACGACATACAATAAATGCGTACATTAAGTGCCTTCTATCGCAAATGTTATTTTGTACTACTGCTAATAATATGATAATCAGTGAATACTTCAAGTGAATTATTAAGCAATAGCACACGAGAGGGAGTGCTGTTACACTGAGATCGGTACGAAGATAAGCCAACGGTAATCACAGCACGACTTTATGTGGGATATTGTTTTCACAAAACATTTCTACAAGCGCCACTTAGAAGTAAACTGTAATAAGCGCCAGCAGAGTAGGATTACTTTGTTTCTTTAATCATTTATTTGGCTCCGTCCACACAAATAGTTCCGCAACTGTACTGTGACTGGACTGCCAAGCAACACATACACAAATTCCTGCGCGCTAACTTGCTTCTCTGTGTAGGCGTTCACGTCAGCGCGGGCGTGGCTCCTTGAATCCTGTACATTGATCTGTGGTTCTTCCATTCATCGTGCAACCAGTGAAAGATAAGAACCTGTCGCAAGGTGTCGCTTTGGTGGCGTGGGACTGGATTCATGAGTTCATGCCTCCGGTCGTTACTGTTAGTGGAACGTCCCGGCGCTAGTTACTCTACTTTAGCACCTGGGGAATGGCTCTTGTCCAAACAATTCACTTGGTCGGAACACACTGTTGTAAAACGCAGCGTAATACAATGAATAATACATACAGAAAAATCATCATAAATGATGAAGTACCTCTCGTTCTAAATTACGGCGCCCACTCAATGACTAAATGGTGAAGGTAAGAAAACAAGGAGAAACTCGATAGGACGGTGTGTGTTTACTGGTGTATTCATAACATTTTTGTTGTCTGCTTCTATTATAGTTTTCCACTCTCTTGTCCCATGCAGCAGAGTCGTATGGCGAGGGGGTTTCAGTATCTGAAGGGGTGCGCTTGTTTTCTTAGTGAAGTTGATTATTCCTGGCGCGTCTCCAGACCTTTACTAAACACGGATAGAAGAACTTATCAAAGTTCATACTGTGATCTGGGGCCAAGTGTCTCTGGTATATGGATAGCATCTCTCTCTCTCTCTATCTCTCTCTCTCTCTCTCTCTTTCTCTTTCTCTTTCTCTCTCTCGTTCTTGCAGTCTCTCGACCCCACCCCGCAGTCTTTTAGCTGCAATACTTCCCCAAGGTGTTAGTGTGTGTGGCATTGGCGTATGTGCGCACAGACACACACACACACACACACACACACACACACACACACATGCTGGTGACCGGAGATAAAATAAACACTGGATCTGTTCTTGGATCCAACTCCTGCTTAGTGAGCGTCCTCCAAACCATCAAGGCCTCTCTCTCTCTCTCTCTCTCTCTCTCTCTCTCTCTCTCTGTCTCTCTCTCTGTCTCTCTCTCTCTCTCTCTCTCTCTCTCTTGTCTCTCTCTCTCTCTCTCTCTCTCTCTCTCTCTCTCTCTCTCTCTCTCTCTCTCTCTCTCAATCTATGTCTTTATCACTCCCACCATATCCCTCTCAGCTCTCAATCTATGTCTTTATCACTCCCACCATATCCCCCCCTCTCTCTCTCTTTATCACTCGTCCCACCATATCGCACTCGCACTCTCTGGCTTCTTTGGCATGAAAAATCGACTCTCTAATATAACAAGTAATGGTACGAAAGTAATGCTAGACATTAAGGCAGTGATAACACAACGACACACCATAATAGTGGATGAAAGAACAGAAGTTACAAGGTGTTTTGCTGCTTTTCCCTGAGGTTGTGACAGGAGACGACTTACCTCACTGTCAACAAGCAGCATTTCGGCTTTTCCCGAAAGGATACACTTCACTTTCACTGTCAGATTGTTATTCGAAATGTGGGTATTGTTGGATACATTTACGAAATAAAATCCTTCCTTGTTTCTTTTGTACGTTGAACAGTGCAGCAGGAGTTGTGCTGAGGGTTCCAGTAGTTTCTGTTGACAGTGTGTGCCCCCCTCTCCTCCCACCTCTCCTCCCTGGGTAGCCCGGGGTGTCTGTGATGCCCGGTCTCCAGGGCCAGAGTGTGGGGTGTGTGGGGTCTGACACGGCGCTCAGGTCCTCTGCTCGTGTGTGTTGACGGCTAAGGGCCAGGTAACGGTCTATTTTGGGCTGTGTTTTTGCGGTGTCTTTGCAGTGTGTATTGCACCTTCCTTTTTGTTAGCTGATAATTAGTTTGGTGCCCGTCTGTGTGTGTGTGTGCTGACCTGGGGCTCTGTAGGGCTGGTTAGTGAACCGAGCCTCGGGACCAGCTGGGGGCCTTTCTCTGGGTACGTGTCCTGGTATTTTAGGGCTTTGTGGTGGAGGGTTTGGGAGTCACTTGATGATTGACTTGTGATTCTGACCATCTTGTGACGATTGAGGTAGGTGGCTTGTCCAAAGTCAGTCTCTCACTCTCACTATCTCTCGCCCCCTTCAATTGTTGTCTTTTTGTCTTTGTAACATAACATTTTTAACAAACTTTTTAACATACCACAGAATCACAGATTAGCACGATCTCTGTCATTGGCCGAAAACCTTCCACTCTTCCATTGGTTTAAACCAATCTGCCAACTGGATGAACTCATGAAGTCATTATAAATGCACGGTTGCTATGGTGAACCATGTAACTTGAACAAGCATAGAGAGGGTGTGTGTGTGTGTGTGTGTGTGTGTGTGTGTGTGTGTGTGTGTGTGTGTGTGTGTGTGTGTAATAAATGAAGAGAGTATGGTAATGTGTAAGCAGTATCTGGGACAGACAGACATGCTGTCAGACAGACAGACATTACCCTTCAGTCTAGTCATGCCCCTTTATCACACAATAAATAAAAATATGTTCGTCTCACACATTCTTAAGTGGCACTTTCTCAAGTTCACACACACACACACACACACACACACACACACACACACACACACACACACACACACACACACACACACACACGTCTACACACACTCTCCTGAGATATTCTGTCACTAGCAGTGTTAATGGTGGGTGTGTGGTGTCAAAATCTGAAAATATTCTTCTGGAATATTTGAAGAGAAAGAACAGAGGAAGACATGGGAAGGGTGTGGCCCTGGTGTGTGTGTGTGTGTGTGTGTGTGTGTAGCACATGTGTGCGCTGAGCACATGTCTCGCCTTGAAACCTCCAACATGGGTTGACAACACGCGAGGCCGTCCTGCGAGTTGAACCTCTCTTACCCATGATCCTCTATGTCTGGGTGTGACATCACCAGACCCACACAGCCATGCGGGCTGAGTCTAGCTGACACCTCCATGACAGTGTCACAGTGTCACAGTGTCGCATGTAACGGCCAGGGCCCAGACATGCCCGGCCGCAGGGAGAAGATCACAGATTTCATGCTGTGTGGCTTGGTTTGCCTCACGGACACTTCTCTCTCTCTCTAGAAGACAGGACTACATGATGTAGACGTGTTAAAGACACCGGATGACCTTCAAGCGCCATACAATAATATGATAATAATAAAATTCGGAATAACCTCAAGGATACAGGGTCTCTCCACCGTCTCCTGCCCCCACATCTGCCTCTGCTTCTATTCATGCACGTTTCTATTCTTCTATAAGTGCATGCCTGCCTTTTGTATAAGTGCACGTTTCTGGCAGTGCAAGTTTCCGCAAGTGCACACCTTCTTTTTGCACGTGCTTCGACATCATATGGAGAGCTCACGAAAAGACACCAACCAATTTACAGTTTATCTAGTTTTTGTCTCTTTTCATCCATCAAACGCACAACCACACACACACACACACCCACACACACACACCCACCCGCCCACACACACACATACACACACACACACACACACACACACACACACACACACACACACACACACACACACACACACACACACACACTGCTTCAGGGTTGACACGATATACTATTCCTTGTGTGTGTGTGTGTGTGTGTGGGGGTGTGTTCAGAGCAGACATTAATAAGAGATGAATGTGTGTTTGAAGCTCTACGACGGGGTAGCACATCTGAACTGACATAACCATCCCAAAAAAACGCCTCCTCCTCCTCTCACCTCCTCCCTCGGATCAACACCTACCCAACCGCTGTCTCTCTCTCTGCCTGTCTCCCGTCATTGTATTCTCTCCATCTCACACTTTCTCCGATTTGTTCCCTCTTACCCCATCTATTCATGTCGACCTACCTCTGTGTGTCTCTCTCTATTCCTCCCCGTGTGTCCTTCTCTATGTAGAGCGTGGGTGTGTTGTGTGAGTGAGTCTCAGCGCGGTCCATGTGGTTGAGATTAGTGTTTTGGATAACATTGTTGCGATGGTTGCTGGATGAACTCTGTATGAAATCCACGCAGTGAAGCTATTCAGAAATGTATTGAATAAGCTGCTTAAGGCACGCCCACTCCCTCCCCCCCCCCCCCCCACCAAACATTGTTCAGTTGTTACAGTCAAGGTTAACTGTGGAAGAATATCTCCATCAGTCTGAACGGTAAAGCTTAGCTTAGGATCACCATTACAACAACACTGTTAAATCTGGGGAAGGCATTTTGCGGATGCCAGCCAGAGAAAACTAGATTTTGGAAGTATCCAACCGGAAAGAATCCCACCCCTCCCTTCTGGCCGCCCTCCAGAGCGACTCCCACGTAACAGATGACAAGCTCGCTCACTCGCCCCAGCTATAGGTCTGCCTCGCCTGGTGGAAGACTCCTCTCTCTGCCTCCTGTATGCTCAATGCATACAGGTAGCCGAGTAGGTAGGTGGTAGACGCCTAGGCCATCCAATCAGTTCTTTCGGGCCTAATTAAATGATTGAACAAGCTTTATACAGTCCTGCAATGGCCACACATACCAGATTTTTTCCTTTTTTATTTCAGTTTTTGGTTTATTTATTGCTTTCTGGATATAATTAGTTTGACAAAATATGATGAATAATTCTTCTGAAATAAATTGCCTCTCCTTGCGTTATGGTTCTACTCTTGCTGTATCAATCTGTATTCCACGCGTATACGTGGAAGCGTTAATGTGTTTCCGCAGCACACGCATGCATCATATCCATGGTGACAACAATCATAGACTAGAACCACCGGCCGACCGTGATCACATTAGCATTAGCCAAAGTCGTTAGGCTGAAAACACGGAACTGACGATAAACACGGCGCATGGGGACGGGGATCGTGTGCTAGCATTAGCCACCGCTAATCGAATGGAGGTTCGCGGGTTTGAGTCTGGTGTCAGGGTGACTCTGTGGACTCTTAATTCGGAGGCTGGGCTGGCGGTGACCGCGTGGGTGTGATGTCAAGCGTGATGGATGGCTGGAGTCTGGGGCGGGGTGTCTGTGCTGTCGTTCCTTCAAACCCAATCGTATCGGGTCCGCCGATCACGTCCCAGAGTGATGGAGAGCCGTCTGGCCCCTTCCTCCACCTATCGTCAACATCGCCACCACCACCACCATCATCATCACTATCACCATCATCATCATCTTCACCATCACTTTATCTGTCTCTTGTTGTTGTTGTTGTTGTTGTGGCTGTATGTGGCTAGCGCACTGGTTGGTGAAGCCAACCATCAAAGGATCGCTTATTGTCGGTGTTGTTTCGTGTTTCATTTCTCTCTCTTCTCTTTCTCCCTCTTATTTTCCATTTCTTTGTCGGCGGTATCGGCTGTTTTTCCATTTTCCGTGATGTCACACGGATCCAATTACACTTAGGACACGTTTCTGCTGACTGCAATACACACGCCGTCTGAAGCAACACATCAAATATGCTTGATTAGCTCGCCGTATTGTAAGCCACCTAATGAACTCCCCCAGAATGATAACGTAATACACACACTGATTCAGATGACTTGCTCTCCTTCATTAATGGAAAAGTATTTTTTTGTGCAATACGCCAAGCATGCATTTTTCAGACTAACCATTTGTTTTTTATGTTTCTTTGCAACAATACATCTCTCTCTCTGTCTCTGTGTCTGTCTGTCTCTCTCTCTCTCTCTCTCTCTCTCTCTCTCTCTCTCTCTCTGTCTCTGTCTCTCTGTCTTTCTGTCTGTCTCTGTCTCTCTTTCTGTGTGTGTCTCTCTCTCTCTCTCTCTCTCTCTCTCTCTCTCTCTCTCTCTCTCTGTCTCTGTCTCTCTGTCTGCATGTGTGTGTGAGACATACACAGTGAGATGGTGAGTCACTGTCTGGTGATCGGCAAATAGGCAGCCGACCAGACGAGACTCCATGATTGCCTCAGCCAATCGACAGTCTCGGAGTCTCATCTGGATGGCTGCTGATTGGCTGGTCCTGGGAGGGCCTCAGATCCTCTGTCAGACGGGGCCCCGGGCTGTGGAAGAGCCGATGAAGTCATCCCTCTTTCATCATGTCTTCCCAGGCTTTCTGCAGCCTGTTGCCCCCCAGCAGGTGGTCTGTCGGCATCTTACTAACCCACCCTGTGATCTCATCTGTGTGTGTGTGTCTGTGTGTATGTGTGTGTGTGTGTGTGTGTTGAAGCCTGTATAGTCTTGTGTGAATGTGAATGTGTGCGGTAGCATTGTTGCTGTGTGTTGAAGCATGCAGAGTCTTGTCGTGTGTGTGTGTGTGTGTGTGTTGAAGCATGCAGAGTCTTGTCAGATATTTTCTTTTCCCTTTGGGAAGAATGTGTTTAATGCTGGCAAAGTCTGTCTCTGTTCTCGATCGGATCATCAGCTTGACCTGGTACATTTGTTGTGCCTTATTTAACCACGCAGAGCTACCTGTGTGTGTGTGTGTGTGTGTGTGTGTGTGTGTGTGTGTGTGTGTGTGTGTGTGTGTGTGTGTGTGTGTGTGTGTGTGTGTGTGTGTGTGTGTGTGTGTGTGTGTGTGTGTGGATGCCGTCAGAAGTCAGACATGAATGTGAAGTGAGTCAGAAACATGTCGCCTGTGTGATGTGATTCTTGTCTCTGACTAATAAGGCCAAGAGTGCTTTCTAACAACCTCGAAAGAACGCTTTCCAATTTGCGAGGAAAATGAGAGCATTGCTTTTAATAACTCGTGTTTTTTCACTCATGGACTGGTCAGGGTAAACAAGCGCTTGAATGGCATCTTAAAGGTCAGAGGAAACTTAAAATGTTGAGAACATAAGCAAGAGTGACATTCTGCATTTGGAGGTTGTGGAAAACTTTTGAAAAGGCTCATCTACAATCTACTGATGGTCTCTGTCTGTCTGGGTGGGATTAGATTGGAAAGGTCTCCCCCTGTCTGTCTTTTCTTTATCGCGCTCTCTCTCTCCCCCGATCCCTCTATCTCTCATTCTGTATACGTCTCTATCCCTCTCTCCCTTTTCCACTCATTCACTTTCACTCTCTCTCTCTCTCTCTCTCTCTCTCTCCCACCCTCTAATTTGCTCTTGCATTCTGCTCATATCTCTCTCCCTCTGATGCTCTCATACGTTCACCCTCGCCTTCACATTCTGTATCCATCTCTATCACCCTCTCTCTCTAATCTCCTCTCTGATCATGGTGTTCACCTTTGGGGGGGGGGGGGGCAGGGAGGCTGGTGATGCCATCACACTCAGATTAATTTGGAAAGGTCTCGGGGAGAAGGACTCGGTACCCGAACATATCCGTTGTTCCCAGACATAAACAATTAATATTCCCCGGGTGTGACTGTGAACGACACATGCCGGGCTCACGCAAAGTTCAAACTAAAACATTCACGAAGACGGACCAACTCCCGGCTTCTCCTGGTGTCCCTCAGGGGGGGCGTGGCTCTGTGTTGACGTCTCGTGGAGTTTGCGGGGCGGTGAGAAGGTCAGACGGTTGCGCTAGTGTTGTAACGCTGGAGTTCCCGTGAGCCCGGACGTATTGCTAGCTTTAAACAGGCAAATCCGCGCCTATACCCGTGCTCATCCGTACTCCTAGTGAGCGAAGGCTCGCTAACCGGAATGGCTTGACTCGGGATAGAGTGTCACCGCAGCGGTCTGAACCTCCCAACACGCGCTCACGTGATCAGGAACGCTTTCTGCTCGCCCTCTAATCCAACATAATGGAAATGCTAATCAGGACCCGTGCACCAAAACGGCGGTGCTCTGTACGGGTCCGCACGACCCAGGGCACTAGCTGTAGCCGCGCTAATGGGAAATCAGCCAGGAAGTTTCAGCTGTGGGCGAGGGTGGAGGGGGGGGCGACGGTGCTCTTAACGGTGGATCTACCAAAGAGGAACAGGGGCTACTGATGGGAGTGCTTTGTTCTGCCGTCACTCGGGGGACGGCTCCTCGGTGGTTCTGTCTAGGGGCCCCCCCGGGGAGGTCTCAGTCAGCAGGAATCTGTCAGCGCTCGCCGAGTACGCTTTATCTCCCGCATCTCTTTTTCTCCTTTTTCCCCCTTTTCACTTTCCTCTCTCCTTCGTCGTTTTGGCCTTTGGGTTTGCTTTCAGAAAAGTTTGATTCGGTGATAAAAAAAAGTCTGGCTGCTACCAGACGAAAGGTTCTGGGAAGGTTCTCCTGCACCACACGTCTCTGACTTCACTGTAAGCCACTTGGGGTAAGAGTGTGATGAATGGCTAAAGAGTAAATAGAGCATCCATTAAGGACTGTGTGTCATGTGACACGCACATCCATGGCTGTAAAAATGGCATCGCAACATAGAAAAAAAACGGACATGGCTTCAATCCAACTTCATTTGAGTTCCCTTTCATCATTTCCCAGAGTCGTAGTGAAGTGTAATCTCTTGTGCGGACCAGTAGAACGCTTGCTTGGCAAACTCCTTGCACAGCGTGCGGGATCCTGAATCCAGAGATGGCTGGCGGTAGTAACAAAGTAACAAGCAGGCTCAGGGATTCATGGAGGGATAAGAAGGTAATCCCAGAGGGCAAAGGTTATCAGTTCTCGCGCCGCCATGGCAATGAACACACAGCCCCTCCTCCCGCTCTCCCCCCTCCTCTCCTTCCCTCCCTCCTGCTCCCCTCCCTCGCCCCTCCCTCCCTCCTCCCTCCCATCCTTTCTCTCCATCACTCCCTCCTGCTCCCCTCCCTCCCTTCCACCCTCAGCCTACTAATTCCTCCTAATGCCTCCTTCCCTGTCTCCTTCCCTCCCTCTATCCCTCCCCCTCGACCGATCCCCCATCAGCATCCTCCCCCGCCTTCGCATCCCCCTCTCTCCGTTCCTCTCTTTCTCTTCCCCCCCCCCCCCCAATCCACTATTAGTATTTATGAGTCCTATGCGTTGCCGTGGCGACCTCCTGGGCGTACGCTGGTGAGCGAGATAAGGGTGTTAGCCGTGTGACGGATCAGGGCCCTTGTTGTCGCTGTGTAGCAGGAGAAAGATCTCCTGGTCCCGTCGTACTAAGCCTGGCTGGAAAGGCCAGGTCCCAACTGACCCTGGATCTCCTCTCTCTCTCTGGACCAGAGGGGGGGTGAGGAGGGGTGCCTTTGTACCCCCGTCAGCCCCGGACTCCACAGGGGGGGGGGGGGGGGAGCTTTAGCTCCATTGGTCTGGTGTTCATCAAAGTGTGTTTGTGTGTCTGTGTATGTGTGTGCACATCTAGGGGTGTATTTATGTATACATGTGGGTGTGTGCGGTTGAGGCTGTGAGCGGCCAATAGAGGCTTGTGTGTGAGTGTGTGTGTGTGTGTGTGTGTGTGTGTGTGTGTGTGAATATATAAAGCTTGACTCAGGGTTGGACAGTGTAAGATGGAGGGGTGTCGGCCCCCCTCACCTCTCTTCATGTTATCTCCTCCTGCACATGGAGAAGGCCACGCCCCCTCGATCCCATAGGGCAGTCAGTTTTTGGGGGGGGGGAGCGGGGGGGGCGTGGGCGTAATCCCTGTTCAGTCTAAATGCTCCGTGTCCGAGACATGCATTAATCCATGCAGGAACATGATGCATGAGCGCACCCACACCTGGACACGCAGTCGCGCACGCACACACACACACACACACACACACACACACACACACACACACACACACACACACACACACACACACACACACACACACACACACACACACACACACACACACATATAAATACACACATACATATACACACAGACACACACACACGTCTCTATCCACCTCCTCCTCCCTACGGTCCTCTTCATCACCAGCCCAATTTCATTTCATTTGAATGTAAACAAAGCCCTTAAATGAACTGATTCAATAATCCATTCTTCTCGTGAATGCTCAGAGTGTCTAAACCGCTCAGTGTTTCACAAGTATTTATTGCGGAGACTCCAAGATCATCTCAGAAGAAGATATCCAGCCAACAGGGAAAACTATTTCTGTGTATCCAATTATAATTATTCATAATGAGAAAATCCATTGAATTCTTCTGTTGTGCAGTTTGCTGCATTTCCTCCGCTGAAGTACAGAAGCAAAACACTTGAAGGTGCTGGTGTTTGGAGGGTGGTTTACAACAACGTAAACACTCAGTTTAAACACCCAGGGGTCGGCAGTAGCGGCGCCTTGTTCACATCATGATGTTCTTTTAAATTCACCATTTTTATCTTGCAACTAACGGCGGCAGAGCTGGTGGTGTCCGATGCCACCACCACCGATAGGGAGACAGACATAGAGAGTGGATGTCTCTCCACCTCTCTCTCTAGTCTGAACACTAACATTCTATTCATGTCTCACTCTTTTGTCGTCCCTCTTCTATGAGTCTTTCTTTCTGTCTGTCTCTGTCTTTCTGTCTTTTTTTTTAATCTCTGTCTTCCTCCCACCCCCATCATCACCACATCAGCTAGCAGAGAGCTAGGAGGTCGCGCTCTGCATGTTAGCATAGGGCTAGGAGGTAGCGCTCTGCATGTTAGCATAGGGCTAGGAGGTAGCGCTCTGCATGTTAGCATAGGGCTAGGAGGTAGCCGTGGGCATGTATGAGGACAGCAAGCGAGGAAGAACTAGGCTAGTAAGCTAAGAGAGAGGAGGTAGCGCTGGGCTAGTAAGCGGAGAGCTAGGAGTTAGCGCTGGCTGAGCTAGCGGGGAACAAGGAGGCTGCAGGCAGCAGATGTTTCCGATTGTAAATCCTAGCCGAACTATTTTGCTACACCGTCTGAACGGAGCCGGTGAGCAAACACCGACACGCAGACGATGTGTTAGCATCCGGGGGAAAGGGAAAAACAAAAGTGAAAATAATTTGGAACACACATTATTATTATAATTATTAATAATGTATATGTATATATATAATGTATATATATATATAATACATATATAATGTATATATATATATATATATATATATATATATACATATATATATATATATATATATATATATATACATTATTAATAATTATAATTATAATTATTATTATTATTATTATTATTATTATTATTATTATTAATAATGTATATATATATATATATATATATACATTATTAATAATTATAATAATAATGCTTGCCTGTGCTACAGCGATATATACACATTATTATAATAATAATTATAATTATTATTATTATAATTATTATTAATTATTATAATAATTATTATTAATTATATATATATATATATACATTATTAATAATTATAATAATAATGTGTATATATCGCTGTAGCACAGGCAAGCTTACTCATACATTGGAATGCATGGCTGGACCTGCATATCTGTAACATACACACACACAAACCATGGGTATGCAGTTCTCAACACACACACACACACACACACACACACACACACACACACACACACACACACACACACATAAACTCAAGGAGCAGTGCCCTTCTGAACCGGCCAGCAGTTAAAATCCCAAAGGAGCACGTTTGATGAGAGAGGGCAAGTGAGAGAGAGACATTGAGAGAGTGAGGAAGAGAGAGAGAGAGGATGGATGGTTTTGATGGAGGAGCCTGGCCCTCTAGTTGACCTCTGGTGTATCAAGTGACACACACACACACACACACACACACACACACACACGCATGTAAACACACACTCATCTATATACACACGCACACACATGGGGGTAAAGAGTTCCTGCCAAGCCTGATCCTCTCCAGAGGCCCAGGAGTCCTGGATCATGTCTCCAGGACTCCTCACTCCGGCTCCAAGGCCCCTGGGAGGACTCTATAGAGCTGTGTGCACATCTAGGGCTGTGTGTGTGTGTGTGTGTGTGTGTGTGTGTGTGTGTGTGTGTGTGTGTGTGTGTGTGTGTGTGTGTGTGTGTGTGTACACACACCTGTGTGGTACTTATCTGTGTCCAACACACCACGATCTACACGTGAACCGTCAGACGGATGTGTGTCGGGGTGTGTCATGTGATGCAGCGGGTAATGGGGCAGGTCACACGGTCACATGACCACACACTAAGCTAGGCTAGGCTAGCACAACTCAACAAAATGCACACACACACACACACACACACACACACATTAGCCTTTATTGGCCGCTCACTGCCTCAACCGGGAAATCAATAAGTGTAGGTCCTTAAACCAGATAAGCCTCCACATGGATCCGTCGAGGGGATCATATTTCAATCAATGTGATAGACGTCAATTTGAAACGTTCGCCCTCCCATAAATGCATTAATAATGATCAGTAAGGAGCGGCGAGCAAAGATTAAAGAGTCAATCAAGACATCGCTAGTAGATGAACGGTTTGACACCCCGAGCTATTAGGGTTTTCTTGACTCGGTTTGGATTAGACAGGTACTTCATTCATCCCAGAGGAGGATTTAACCCGTAAGTACAGCAAATAAAACGGAAACTAAATCTCACAAAAAGGGGTCAAACGAAAAGGAATAAAAATTGCAATGGAATAACAAATAAGGCACAATAAAACGACGATATATTTGATTTCTATCCTGATGGGGGTGAAGAGAGCAGAGCGGTCCGTTGAGAGGCCTGCCACTGTTGTTGAGTTGAACCGTCTGACCCCATCGCCAGGCAGCCCTCTCCGGCTCCCCCCCTCCCCGCCGCCGCCGCCTCCACGGGCAAATCCCCCGGCAGCAATCCTACATGGCTGGAAGGTCCTCTTTGAGGGGATTTGTCGCTAATGCTAATGTGGCAGGTGCCTGCTCAGCCTGCAATCAGGCTTTGTGGGGACCGGGGCCCAGAAGGTCTCGCGAGCTAAACCGTTGCTGCCGTTAAGCGCACAGAGAAGCTCTAACTAGCTAACACTTTACTGGTGGTTAGCGTGCAGAGAAGCTCTGACTTTCTAACACTTTACTGGTGGTTAGCGTACAGAGGAACTCTGACCTTCTAACACTTTGCTGGTGGTTAGCGTGCAGAGAAGCTCTAGCTGTCTTAACACTTTACTGGTGGTTAGCGTGCACAGAAGCTCTAGCTGTCTAACACTTTACTGGTGGTTAGCGTGCAGAGAAGCTCTGACTTTCTAACACTTTGCATTTAGCAAGCAGCAAAGTGCTAGCTTATTGTAGCAAGCGCCTGTTCAGATTGCAGTAAGGATTTGCGATAGCGTTAAGTGCACAGAGACGCCTTAACTAACTCACATTTTGCTGGCGTTCGGCAATCAAAGAAGTGTTCGCTAGCTAATGTGGAAGGTGCCTGTTTCTACCGCAATCTGGTGGCACCCCCCCACCCCCCACCCACCCCGGTCTGCTAGCTGGCTAGCCCAGCCAGCCTGGCTTTGCAGGTGCACTGTGAAAGTGACACAGCAAGAACTTGAAGGAGATGTACCAAACTGCAGGGACTTTGGGAGTGTATTAGGAAGCAAGGGCGTGGGCCTGTGGGGTTATATTTCATTGTATTTATTTTATTGTACGTGTTATATTTTTTGGTATTTATGGCACAGCTATGGGACATTCCAGTGTGTGTCATTGAGGAATCATAAAAATGTTTTATTGTGGCACTTGGATTCAGTGCCATTTTCTTTTTTTTTTTTTCTGTAGGGAGACATCGGCTACACCAAGGGACAGGGAGGAAGAGAGTGAAGGAGGCAGGGAGCCCTAGGAAAGGGTGCATTAGGATGAGAGATGGTTTAAAAAAACAGATAGGACACAGGAGAGAAAGATGTGGAAAAAGGAAAAGAGAGAGAGAGAGAGAGAGAGAGATGGGAAAGAGAGGAAGAAGAAGAAAGATGGGTACAAAGAGAGAAAGAAAGGGAGATGGAAATGGCTACCGAGAGAGGAAGAGGGAGAAAGAGAGAAGAAGCTAGAAAGATAAAAGAAAGAGAGAGAGAGAGGGTACAAGAAACAGATGGTGAGAGAGAGCAGTAGGCGCGGCAGAGATACCCAGAGAGAGAGGGAGTTAGGGATAAGGATATCATTTAGGGATATTTCAGCGATGGAATGGCATGGTGTGTGGAGAGTTCCTCCCTGAGGCAGTGGGACACGCACGCACACACACACACACACATACACACACACACACACACACACACACACACACACACACACACACACACACGGGGGTTCAGCCGCTCCTCTCCCTGACCTGTCCATTATTGATGATGTCACAGAGTCCCACCATCTGTCGTCCCCCCCCCGACTGACTGACTGCTGGCGTGCGCTCTCCCCCCCCCCCCCCCATAAATAAACAGCTCTGTTATGCCGCTGGTTGTCTTATACGAGGAGCGCACAGCCACTTAATCCCGGCCAACGTATTACTTTGCATGACATTTCCTACCCCTCTGCCCTTGGTCCGACTCCAAACATAGATTTGTTTGTGTGTGTGACGTGTGTGTGTGATACGATCAGATCACACGCATGTCTCAGTCTGCATAATGCACCCTGGCAGCTGGGTGTGTGTGGGTGTGGGTGTGTGTGTGTGTGTGTGTGTGTATGGTGTGTGTGTGTGTGTACGGTGTGTGTGCGTGCGCGTGTGTGGGTGTGTGTCGATAGTCATCGACAGAATATCTGGACTGTGTTTGGGTAATTAGATCATGACCCCCACCCTGGTACAGTTAATGGCATATGTCTCTGTTTGACTTCATTTGATTTGGCGTCCAACTGATGATCGTTCACATCCACTCTCTGTCTGACCTGCCAGAGGGAGCCCTGCGATCCGATTGGTTCCCGAGCGGTCCCCCCCCCCCCTGCGGCTTGGCCACAGCTGTGCCAGCAGGGGGGCACATGTGGTGTTTTGTTTTTTTCCTCATTCTTTGTGGGAGATGTTGAGAGTGGCGTGTGTTTGCGTTCGCTCATCTGAGGCTCACGGTTTAATCCGTGTGTATGCACGCACACAAGCGGGCGTAACCCACACATGCACGCATAGTAGACACGCACACACACACACACACACACACACACACACACACACACACACACACACACACACACACACACACACACACACACACACACACATAGTAGACACACATAGTAGACACACACACACACATAGTAGACACACACACATAGTAGACACAAACACATAGTAGACACACACACACACACACACACACACACACACCACACACACTCAGAAACACAAACAGTATACCCCACCGCCTACATGCAAGGAGGCACACATAAAAACACAGACAATCACACACACACTCTCGCACACACTCACGCACACACTAAACCCACACTAGCAGTGTCGCTGCAGCAGTGACGCCCCAGGATGTGTCTGGTGGTGCGGCAGGTCGCTGACCGCCGTGCCCACGGCTGGCTGTGTGCTCAGTGACAGGGGGTCAGACGTGGGTCAGGAGGATGGCCAGACGGAGGGAGGGAGGGAGGGAGGGAGAGGCTGGGATGGAGGCAGGTTGTCTAAGATGTCTGAAGCCAAGTTTCTGCTTGTGTTATGGGATGCTCAGAGAGAGAGAGAGAGTGCGGGAGAAGGAGAGAGAGAGAGAGAGAGCCATAGGGTGATATTAAAGACAAAGAGAGAGCTGGGGTGAGAGTAGTGTGACGAGAGAGAAGGTCAAGAGTCCAGTAAAGGAACTCGGGGAGTGACGTAGAGAGCCAGAGAGTGGGCGGTGGAGACGTTCTGAACTAAAGTGCTGCTCGAAGTAAGGCCCAGTCCCATTTCTCTCCCCTTAACAAGAACACTTGCTTTGAGTGCCCTTAGCTGCAAGTCAGCTCCCGCGCTGGCTAGAGTACTGTTTTGATGGTTAAGCCTCGGCTTCTGCTTACATCACGAGATGCTCCTTTTGTTCCCTCACCGCACGCAGACCCAGGACCCCCCGGGGGGGGGCCTGGGAGATGAGGGGTGGTGGGTGAGGGGCGGTTGCGTGTGCGTATACTCCGTAAGGCTACAGCCCACACCTTGGCACGCAAGATGGGAAACCCATCTGGGACGTGTGTGTTATTGATGCGCCTCAAAAATAGAAATATTCATCCAAGTTTTATGTTACAGCAGAGACACAATGGAGGATTTCAAGATGTAAAGAATGGAATACGAGTCATCGTAAATCCCTGAATGGGATCACTTGGGTACAAAGTGGTGGCACGGCTGGCATCACTTTCGCTCTGCATTTCCACAAATACATTCATAGAAATGTATTAGTCCTATGGTAATACTTAGCGTCCAAAGCATTAGCTACTCGACGTGGAATGTAATCTTCCACAGATTATGTGTGGATATCTTTCACAGATGCACTGCAAGCAGTCAATTGGATTTTTAAGGTGTGTTATTTGAGCGTGCTAATTGTGTGTGCCACCTGACCGGACGGCGATCACACAGGCAGTATTTTCACTGCATTCGATTGTTATATGTGCGTACAACAACAGCCAACAAGTATTGTAGTATTTATGGGTGTCTGTCGGTAGGAGCCAGACCAGACAATGGCTTTCTTCCTTCAGATAGAAGTTCATTAACGCCCCGAAGAGATTCATTACAATTTCTTGAAAACCATTAATTTTCTAAACTTTCTAAACTACCCCACTTGGGCCATAGACGTCCACACACTGAAATACGATTTCATGTCACATCACCAGACTTCAAATGGACTATTACAGAGAGAAAAAGTTTAGGTTCATTGCAAAGTTCTATCGATCGTTTCATCAACATTGAATTGCACAAACAGTGTCATGAAAAAACATGAACCCGGAGTGATTAGATATGTCATCTGTGTTTTGGTCCTCTCTGGTTTGTTTGCTGCGTCTTTATTGATTGGAAGTTGGGGAACGGTGCTCACTTATCTACCTCACAGAGACAATGTGCTAGACGGCTAATCGGTGGAATCAGCAACTTAATAGAGACAATCTCATCCATGCCAGCTGGATTCAAAGAGACGGGAGGGAGAGATAAAGACATACAAAAAAAAGAGTGAGGGAATGACGGAGAGAGAGAGAGAGGGACACATAACAACAGGGATAGATAAATAAAGAGAGAATGATGGATGGAAGTGTGAGACACCAAGTGAGAGAGAGGGATAGATAAAAAAAAGCGAGAGAGGAAGAAAGAGTGAAGGATCAATAGTTGGTGAGAGGGAGAGAATGATAGATGGAGAGAAGGGAAAGAGAGTACAGTGTGTGTGTGTGTGTGTGTGGGGGGGATCAAGAGAGAGAGAGAGGACTAAGACATAGAATGTGGATAAAGCCTGTAATTGCTCTGTGGATCTGGGCCCCTGTCTACCAAACCTGGGGCGACCAGACACTTCTGCAGCGGGGACCCAGGTGGACACTAAGCCACGCCCCCTCACCTCACACACACACACACACACACACACACACACACACACACACACACACACACACACACACACACACACACACACACACACACACACACACACACACACACACACACACACACACACACACACACTCGCACACACAACCCTCCAGGACCCAGTAGGTTTAGCTGGTCCATTATTAGGCTGGGAGTAAGACATTAAGCCCCTGTCTAACAGAGTGGGAAACACACATTAACCGTAATCCCACCTCCAGATTTATCCCACTCTCTCTCTTTTCCTTTCCCCTTTTCTGTCTCTGACTTTGTCTCTTTCACTCTTACACTCTCTTCCTCACTTTTCTCTCGACTTCTATCTCTTTTACTCTCTCCTTACCTCCCTTTCTCTCAATATGTTTTCTCTCTCTCTCTTTCTTTCTTTCTTTTTTTTTCATAGTCGCAGACAAACTCTAAAAGATCTTTTTACTCTATCTCACTCATTAACTATCACTATATCACTATACTGTGAAACGGTGTGTTTGTGTGCGTGTATATCAGTGCGTGCGCGCACGCGCACGCACGCACACACACACACACACACACACACACACACACACACACACACACACACACACACACACACACACACACACACAGCCACAGCCCTGTGTCTGATCTTTAACAGTGCATGTTAATACCATAATGTATTCACCAGACTGGGCTAACAGTGTAACCACTGGGGCATGGCTGGCCATTACATGGGTGCTTAGTCTCCCCAATACCAGCCGCCTGCCCGGGGACAGATTTCGGTCTATTGGGGACGCGGACGGACGGGTGAAAGGAGGTGCAAAATGAACACCTGCCACCAGCCAATAGAGAATGCATGTTGCCATTAGGCAAGTAGAATTGGCCGTTAGATTCATCAACCTGCAGGTAGAAGCGTTTTAAAAGTATTTTTTTCGACCATAATTGATTAATGGATGGACTGGATGGTGGGTGGATCGGTGAAAGGACGGGAGAGAGGGGAGCCATGCCTATTGATGCCAGTGGGCAGAGTCTCTGTCTGTCTGTCTGTCTGTCTGTCTCCATGTGTGTCTGTCTCTCTCCCTCTCTCTCTCTCTCTCTCTCTCTCTCTCTCTCTCTCTCTCTCTCTCTCTCGCTCTCTCTCTCTCTCTCTCTCTCTCTCTACTATGGTTTTATCACAGCAGTCAATCCAACACTATGTGGTTAGGATGAGATGGGGCTCAATGAGGGGCGATAAAACGAGAGAGAGAGAGAGGATGCGATAGGGAGGGAGAGGGTGAAAGGGAGAGGGTTAATAATTAAAGTCAATGATGAAGAGAGACAAAGAGAAACGGAGACGATTCAGAGCGAACAGAGGAAGTGAAATAGCCAGAGAGAGAGAGCGAGAGAGAGAGAGGGAGAGAGAGAGAGAGAGAGAGAGAGAGGGGGAGAGGGAGAGAGAGAGGTCTGGTCAATCGTCCCTTCTATTGAAAGCGGCCCTTTAGAGAGGTACTCCAGACACTTGAATTAGCCATTAGCCGGGGGGCTCATGAGCTAAATCGCCCACAGCAAACGGCCTCGGCGGAGATGATGGTCCTCTTTTGTCCGCTGAGTGGAGACTTATCTGAAACCATCTGTAACGCTCTGTGATCGTCAAACACCTGCCAGGACGGAGGGAGGGAGGGAGAGAGCTAGGGAGGGAGGGAGAGAACGGAGTTGTATGGGCCGAGAGAGTTGGAGAGAGACAGAGAGACAGACAGACAGAGAGAGAGAGGGAGAACAGAGTTGTATGGGCCGAGTGAGTTAGAGAGAGACAAGAGAGAGAGAGAGGGAGAGAGAGAACAGAGTTGTAGGGACTGAGAGAGAGAAAAATAGAGGGATGGATGGAGAGAGAGGGAGGGAGAGGGAGAGAGAATGTTGTTGTAGGGACAGAGAGAGAGAGAGAGAAGGGTAGGGGTAGCAAGAGTAGACGGGGAGAGGAAGGGAGGCAATAAGGAAAGGTAGGGGAAAGAGACAAGGCAGAGGAGAGGTTTAGAAATATATATATAGTGGAGGAGAGAGGGCCAGAGGGCCAGGGAGTCTCTCTCTCTCTCTCTCTCTCTCTCTCTCTCTCTCTCTCGTGTGTGTACTGCGGGCCTCGCTCCACCATCTGGTCCACACAAACAGCACGCCAGACGCCCAAGCTCACATGCCATGCAGAACCGCTCGGATCAATCAGTTTTACTGCAGCCGTGTGGTTAAAAAGGGATTATACCGCAGTGGGTCGGACGGACGAGGGAGGAGAGATGAGGGGTGAGGACGAGGGGAGAGAACACACACACACACACACACACAAGAGAGGAAGATGAAGAGACAGAGACCAGTCTACTGTGTTAAGAACGAGGATCATGTTTGTGTCTGCACTGCAACTGTGACTCTGGGTTGTCATGATTGTGTGTGTGTGTGTGTGTGTGTGCGTGTGCGTGCGCTTAGATCTCTGCATTATGCACATGCGTTTGCATCCGTGTTGCCTTGTGTTTCTTATCAGCGCATAGTGGAGCGCCGCCGACCCGTGACAGCGCCACATGTCTAGAGCACGGCATTAGCATGTCATTAGCATGTTGCTGTTCTCCGTTGGCAGGCAGCGCTCACGGATACACACGTGTGAGTGCTAACCAACACGCTGGGCTCGTGGTTGACAGCAGGTTTCATGGTAAATAAGGGGCCGGGTTAGCCTGGCTCCGCCCGCCTGCGTACTTCCGCTCAATTTTCATTTCTCTTCAGTACTGAGGTCTGGGTTTGTGGTATGTTCGCGGGTTTTTCTGCAGCAAATTTTTTTGGCTGTCCAATCAGCAAACAGAGGGAGTGGCTGAGAACAATGGCGTTGAGGTCGTGCGCTGGTTTGAGTTGTAGTCAGAAGACCAAACGTCAGCGATTGGTTATGGCAGATCCAGAGCGGCACTGAGTGGCAGATCTAATAGTTTTAAACCCCAACAGACACCCGCCTTCAAGTGAGTTAACCTTTGTCAATGGAGAGTGGCCAGACTCTCTGTGCAAATGAAATGAAGTACGAGAGTCTGGTAGGACCAGGCTAGGGCAGGATAGCGGTTAGGACCAAAGATTCTGGGTTCAACACTCCCAACTCCATTCTTGCCTGTAGGGACCCTTAAGCAGGATGACCCTTGACCCCTGATCTCTACCTGCTTGTTAATCACCTGTACCTGGATCTGGTCTGGTGAGTGTCTGCTGAAAGACTAAATAGTGATAGGTAGATAGTAAATAAGGCGGTTTTGTCTGAATCCCAAACACAAAGGGTTTAGGCTGGTAGCGTCGGTGTGTTTTCCTCCTTGTAGACATCGCTCCTGCGGTCGGTTAACGTGTTTCTCTTGTCTGTTTGTTCCAGGTGATCTCGTCTCTGTCAAGGATTTCCCGCCACAGCATCGCGCAGATCAAAGGGATCAGGTAAGCCCTCCGATTCGGCTCAAAGTCTCACCACACGTGCGCGCTCGCCACACGTGCACGCTCGCCACATGTGCACGCTCCCCCATTTCCAACATGAAGTGCATGTGAAACCCCGGGCTTACAGCTGCAGTACTCCCTGCGGCTCAAGCAGCTCCTCACTAGTGCACGCATCATGATGGTGGGACCCAAAAACCAACTTACTGTGTTTCTTCGACACTAGCGACACTAACGTGACATCACAAGTGCGAGTGTCGACCCAGATGTACTGTGCCCTGACTCATCTGGGTGGCCACTACCACTAGTGATGTCACTATTAGTGGTGGATTTCATGATTTGTTTGAATGAATCAGTTTGCGTCGGTCAGTTCGCCAAGAAGAGTCGTTCGTTCATTCGTTCACATTTCCGGTAGCGGTGACTCATGATTCTCAGTCACTGAGTTGGTCAGACTCGGCTCCTCCCTCGTTCTCATTCTCAAATGAATCACGATCGTGCAATGGTGCAAACGGTCATCAATCAACACAACATTAACTAAGTTCCTTTTAGCTGAGGAGCGCTTGATGGTCGGAATGCATGTTGTTGCCCGGCTGGCTCTCGTGACTTCTCAGTCCTCACCGCTAAACACAATCAGTGAACGAACGGCGACTCGCGAGTCAGCAACTAGTGGGCGGAGCTGGGAGTCGAGTCTCAGCGAACGAACAACGACGAACGAGTCGAACGAGAGCGGCGAATCAGGTCGGTTCGTTCATTTTAAAGAGTCCTTCATTCAAACTGATTCGTTCGCGAACAAGCCACCACTAGTTCCACTGGAGCTGCTGGTCATAATGGGGTCCCTTTTCAGAGCCTGCATTTCAGAGCCTGCATTACAGTGCTGCGATAGCTTCCTCTGATCTCATGTGATATTCATGAGCCTGAATGGAACTATCCAAATCCCTGCCGCTGATTGGCCGTGTCAATCCACATTGATCACCTCTCCAACCGTTTGTCATCTTTATGCTGAACAGAACGAGCGCCCCCCCCCGCCCCCCCTCTCTGCGAATCATAATGCCATCGAACAGTAGGCCCCGCCCACCATCAGTTACCGCTGGGTTGATGCGGTTAGCTCCAAGTGTGCGCGCGCTAATGTTATGAAGTAGAGGAGAATGGCTTTATCACAGGCACGGGGGGGGGTTAGCGCTTAGCAGCTAGCTAGTGGTTGCTATTGCTCTTCATTGTGGTGTGAGGTGGCCACGGTGCCGCGGCGTTAAGTGCTAGCATATCGCTCCACATAATGAGCTGATGGAGCGCGCCTACATTAGGCCCCGCGCCAGCCACCACCGCCCAGAGAGAGAGGGAGAGGGAGACCGAGCATGGGTTAGAGTGAGTGAGAGAGAGAGAGAGAATCTGAGTGTGAAAGAGAGCATGGCTAACCCGAGAGGGGGGGAGGGGGGGAGAGAGGGAGGGAGGGAGAGAGAGAGAGAGAGAGCATGTGCTACACAGCGAGAGAGAGAGATAAATGAGTTCCCCTGACATTAAAACCACAGGCTGCTGACATGTAAACCACTGACTGAGTGGCTGGCATTTCTCTCCATGGTTCACATGAATCCGTTTCCAGTCAGTGTCTGCCAATATTGAACCAGGCAGCGTTTAATGCGTCTGTAGGGCTGAATGATATACCTCTCATGGTGATCATTAGGGATGTGTTCTCATGTCCTATTGTCTCCTCTAATCTCCTGAATTTGTCTGGATTATAAAGGATGCGTTGAGACTTTGTTCCGCTCAATATCATGTAGTTATAAAGACTGGCTATCATCCGGTAATTCCTTTTTGTGCGGTTGGTTTCACGTTAGGAAATGTTTTTTTAATAAGCTGAAATGAGTTTAAATAGTATTAAATCCCTTGTGCTCTGGAAGCCGATTTACAGAATGTCATAAATAATGTTAAATAAGTGTTTTAGCAGTGGCCTCTGCCTGTGAAACAGTTTGAACTATAGGACCTCTCATTTTGTGGCTGAAGACACACTGAAAACACTGTTTTACAAATCTTTGATGACGGGGAGAATCTTAATGAAAGCTGTGAAAAAACAAAGAGCGATCGAAGGAAGATTTTTGATTTCCCAGAGTGCATTGCTGGATCAATACCGAAGAGGTGAGAAAGACTACAACCGGGCTCCCACTGAGGCACTGAGGCAGAGACCTTCAAAAGCAGTACCGCCTCCAAACACACAGGCAGCGGCGGCCCCGTCGAGGCCAGCCCCGCCTCTGAATGGGCTCCAGCCATGCAGGGTTCAGCCTGTGGAAGTGGAGCGGTGGTCCAGCGCTCAACCTTCTGGAGGGCTCTGTATTAATACCTGGCCTCCATGTGGAAGGTCGGCCAGGAGAGTCCGGGCTCTCGAGTCTGCCAGAAAGCAGACAGTGATCCACTTAAAATGTGGGGAAAGGTTTTTTTGAGGTCTGAGGAAAAATTTCAGGCAGAGTACGTACCAAAAAAATAACCAGCGTGTCGCTGCTTCACTCCGGGGGTCCGGGGGGGCGGGGAAGGCGGCGTGCTGGGTGTAGCTGCGTTTCCTCAGCAGGGAAAGGGGATTGAGTGTGAAACGACTGAAGAATGAATGGAACGAGGCAGTACGCAGGTAGAGACTGAAACACTGAATCCTGGGAGGAGGTTCCCCCTTTCAACAGCAACTGCCAACCCGCCACGAAGAATAGCGCTTTATGTATTTATGACTCTCCCTTGAAAGGTGTGCAAAGCTCTGCTTAATTCAAAGCTTTGTCGCTGTTGAGTACTCGCGCAAGCAGCATATTATTAATCATTCATCTAGTTCATCTAGTTCTATATTATATTGTTATTTCATCCTTTTTGGCTTTGAACATCTGCCTTTGGAGCATGTTGGATATTGGAGTTTGGGGTAAAAATAATGACTAGGAAAAAAAAAAGGATTATATCTGATCCAGGAAAATCGAATAATTTAAAAGGGAGTTGGATTCAGATTATTTTTGAGTGTATGTCGATTATACAGTAAAAGAAACAGTGGATCTAGACACTGGCAGGAGTCTGTCTCCTGTGAGTGCTAGATGTGCTGGGGGGGGGGTGGTTACAATAGTACATGAGCCCAGTACAGCTTTTAATAGCTCTGATGTTGCATGTGAGCTCGCTGACCCCTGATGACCCCGCTATAGGGACCCTCCCCACGCCGGGTGAGGACGTCGCCCCGGGGCGGGCGGGGGGGGTAGAGGTTGAAGAGCCTTCAAGAGGCGCTACGGAGTCTCCGGAACGTGTCAATCATCTGGCGCCTTCGCGGCAGAGAACTCTGGCTGTCGCATTCCTCAAGCCTGCAGTGTGACCACGCGTTGTGTTTACTGTCACCAGACGACATCCCATCTGACGTCTCCGTCGATTTGTCCGAAGCGACTTACTTGGAATCGATGGATTGATGTCGTTCAGGAGCAGATAGGTTGGTTAGGGCGTCTTGGTCCGGGACGCCTACAGGTAGGCGGCGGATATCGGAGGACTGAACCCAGAATCAGAGAACTTCGTCATTACTCTCTAGTCACTTCATTATTCTGCCCCCAAGTCCCTCTGACCGCCCGAGGGGTTGCTGGTTCCCTCCGGCTACAGTATAGAGGTGTCCTTAAGCAAGACGCTTGCCTGCTAGCTGTTCCCAGGGGACGGGTTGTTGGCGCGCATGGTCGAGTGCGTCAATGTATCATCGGTGGATGCTGGTATGCATTCCTGGATTCCTTCCGTTGGCTCTTCCACTGCTACTGGTTTATTTATACGGCCACGGGCCTTATTCGTCCAGCGGTGATCTGGGTCAAAACGCTCACTGAGTGATGGAGCTGAATGTGGACAGATTGGTCAGAAAGGCCCATTATGTGTGTAAAACTGATACTACTTTCCTGAAAGGATTTGTGTAGAGATGTTACTTTTACAAATTACGCCAATCAAGAATGCAAAGCCGGTAACAGCGAACCAATTGATTGTCCAACTTTCCTAATTTTCCAAATTTTGATTATGAAGCTGCAATCATGAAGAAAATTTGTTGATTCCAGTTTAATATTTCAGTAATAGCCCGTACAGTGGCCTTGCAGCTTGTACTGTGTGTGTATTGTGCAGTCAAGACCCCTCGCCCATCTGTTCCTGCAGAAGATGCTAGCGATTGCGTGCACTAATGTGTACACGGTGAGTGGGTCACGTGCATTAGTGTCTGGTAAATCACGGCCTGATGATTTTTCCTGTTTGTGGTTTGGAGCGGCGTCCCCGGCCATGAGTTAGGACACAGTTTCTCTGAATACTAAAACCACTCAAAATACTTTTTGTCTATTCATGTATTCAGCAGCACAGAGAGATTACCTTACACTGCTATCTGCATGTTCACGGAGTGTGCCTGCTGCATATTTCACTGTGAAGACGCGGCTAAAAATGAAGAATAGCCAAAGATGTGCAGATGCATAAAAATAGACGCAATGTTTTAATAAAACATTTTCCCGAGATATTACAATATCTAAATTATCATTTCAGTTCTCCTCAGCCTTGACTCCACGGACAGTTTAATTTCTCCTACTAAATAGTTTTTTTATATTTCAGTCGAATATCTTTATAGTTCATATGAATCTTTAGTTCATTCATTTCAGTGCAAAGGTTTATACAAATAGATAAAGAGATGGCTACGGCTATAAATCTCTCTCTCTCTCTATATATATATATATATAAATATTATTATATATTATTTTTGAGTAAAACAATTCAATTCTATGCATCGCTAAGGCATTGTTTCCTCATGGAGAAAGCACCACAGCAACGTCCGGTAAGGGAGGGGCCATGAGGACGTGCTCAGAAGCAGGGTGCCAAAAATATCCCTTTTAAGCAAGACTCCTCGCAGCAAAGGTCGGGGGGGGGGGGGGGGCCCTCCCCTACCTGCACCCTCCTCGGCTCTTTCTCCAGAGGACCACAGCGGAGGGGTTGAGCCCAGCGTCCAGATGTTTCTCGAACAAACACATGGTTGAGACATCGGCGGGACTAGAGAACAAATGAAAGGGCTGACGAACAGCTACAGCTTCTCCCTGGAGGCTGCAGGCAGCAGCAGTCTGCAGCCAGAAGAGATCAGCGCAGTGATAGCCGGGCTGTATACATGATGATGCTGAGGATAGATTAGTGCAGGAGATACACAGACAGACAGATAGAGCCAGGGAGTGTATGGATACTGTAGCTGTACTGAGCTTTATCTAGGACGTAGTGAGCTAGGTACTGTTCATGTATAGCACTAAAGATACGGAGGAAGCCACATAGTGTAAAGATACTGTAGATATGAAGCGCTATTCTGTTTAAGGAAGTGATTACATAGTGTGTATATATACTACAGTTCAAAAGTTTGGGGTCTCTTAGAAATGTCATTATCTTTTAAATAAAAGCACCATTTTTTTTTTTCAATGAAGATAACATTAAATTAATCAGAAATATTTTACATAATACAGGAATTTTTATGTGGTACTGGTAGATGACTATTCTAGCAAGAACCGGCTGCTTTTTAATGGAATATCTACATAGATCTACAGGGGCCCATTTCCAGCAACCATCACTCATGTGTTTTAATGGTACATTGTTCAGCTAATTGTGATAAAAGGCTAATTGATGATTATGAAACCCTTGTGCAATTATGTTAGCGTTTTCATGGAAAACATGAAATTGTCTGGGTGTTGTCCCAAAATTGAGAGGAAGGAAAGGATGTGTGTATATATATATATATATATATATATATATATATATATATATTGAGCTACAGATAGCAAGGAAGCAGTGAGTGACTGGCTGTAGACAGGCAGTCCTCTGGAGTGATTGCTCTCCGCTGGTGGTCATGGACAGGATGTTGAAGCGCATCGATCTCTTTATTCAGCGTCTGCTCCGGAGGTGTCTGCTGTGTTTGGTGGCTGTCACACTGCAGACACAAACGTAGAGTGCCTTCAACACATGTGCACACATTACACACACACGCAAATGACTTGCAGATACGTGTGTGTGTGTGTGTGTGTGTGTGTGTGTGTGTACACATCTGTAAATGTACTGTTTAAACAAGCAGTCTGTGTATGTGCATAGTTGTGTAAATAAGGACTGTTCTGCATGTATGCGTGTCGGCATTGCGTGTGTATGTGAGTACGTGTGAATCTGTCTGTGTGTATGTGCATGTGTGGCTGCCTACCTATGTTACTGCATTTGTGTTTATTGCTGCGGGGTTATTGAGTAGAGGGACTCGCCGTGGCAACCAGGATCGAAGCCCGATTGGCTCCCAGCGGCTGTGCAAGCTGCAGCCAGCTAATCACAGCGCTGCATTGATGCTCTGCTAAGGGGCTTCCAACGTACTCTTAATTTGAAACATCCACATTAATGGTGATGCCAACATACCCGTTATTTCAAACATCCACAATAATGCTATTTAGAAAATGCCCTTAATTGGAAACATCCACATTAATGCACTACTCAGGAGTTTCAAACATACTTTTAATTTGAAACATCCACATTAATGGACTACTCAGGAGTTTCAAACATACTTTTAATTTGAAACATCCACATTAATGGACTACTCAGGAGTTTCCTAGATACTCCTAATTAGATCCCATTGATAGGCTGCCAGTCACCTGCTGGTAACCTAGCAACAGTGCGTCTGAGTGGGCAACAAAGACAGGTTTGCCAGATTTGACTAGTAAATAGGCAACTTCATTATCGAGGGTTTATGTTTACATTTCTCATCTTGGGACCTAAAAGACAATTTCAGTTTGTCACGGCCACCGCACACTCAGAAAACTCTAGTGTTGGTGATCCTTTCATTTTGTGTGTTGTGCGTTTTCAGTTTTAGTAAGTACACTTCGTCATTCAGAGGCAGGTTCATCTATTATTGTTACAACTATCTATCTATTAGTATCTATATCTATTACTATTATTACTATATATATATATATATATCTACTATACTATCTATCTACTATATATATATTACTATCTATTAGTCTTGCATAGTGTTATAACCTGGCTCAAGGGTGGGGGGAGAGGGAGGCCACGAAAGACTACAAGTCACTGCACTGCACTCCATTAATCAAGGAAACATGAAATGTGCCACAACAAATACAAAATGCCCATCTGAACGGCAGGGAGAGTGAGCCAATTGGACAGGACTGCTTTCTAGGCTCCCAAGCCAAGCCTGCTCAGGTGCATCATCGCATCTCACCAATTGGTGTGGCTCCGCCCACCAGCTCCCTGCACAGCATGCATACACAAGCAGCAAACACAAAGGCAGCCCTGTGGCCGTAACAATAGGGTGTCTGAGTCACAGCCGATTGTTCTGTGTTTTGAACGCCATTGCCCAAGGTCGACCTGTAGGCCTCCCGGAGCAAGACGCCCCAACGCCTACTTGCTCCATTGGATACGTACGCAAATAAACCAAACACTAAGTCGCTTTGAATAAAAGTGTGACTGAATAAAAGCCGCTACGATCCCTGTTCTTTGGGGTGAATTTAGAATAATGAAATTGTACTCGTGCCATATATATATTCTCGTCGACTACTCCCACTTCCCCCAGGTGAAACCTGATTGATGAAGCGCGTGTCTAAAAGGGAATGTATCCTAAAACAAGGCGTGACCTATTTATCTCCCCACCATATGTCTCACTGTGTGCCCTGCGTTTCCGTCTGAGAGGCGACACGCGGCGCTCTCATGCCAGACGAGGCAGCTGCTCGCCATCGCTGAGCTCATCCCAAATGCACCTAGTGATTCCAGCTTCTGCTTTTTTTTTTTTGGGGTGGGGGGGGGGGGGGCGGGTGCTGCACGGATAGCGTGCGCTAATTAAAATCCTAACCTGCTCGCGTCGTCATCCCGGCATCCTGCGTCGGGAAGATTAGCTCGTCGGCGCAGATGCACCGAGCTCGGAGGAACGCACCCTGCGTTGAATGCACCCTGCGTTGAACGCAACCGGCACGCTCAAACCGGGGAAAATGAAAGCCATTAAAGCCACATTAAAAAAGTTGAGTGAGTACAAAGTGAGCATGGGTGCGTGCAGTGGGTCAGGAGTTAGCCACAGCCCTTCATTAATCCACCGCGGTATGAACTATGAGCTTTTCGTCTATACACGGCACATTTAGAAATTAATAGGTTCACAATTGAACCTATGGTGTCAATTGATTCACTGTTCCTTCAGTAATATTTTAATGTTCTACCAGGGAAATGAAACCCATTAAAGCCACATTCTCTCAAACTATTCTGTTCTCCCAGGTCTAGAATGAAATAGTAAAAAATTTCAATAAACGTTAATGTTAAATATTCCTTCACACTTTTTTTGTCATTTTAATGGTAGTAGTTTTCGTTTTTAGTTAAGTTCATCATTACAGAAGATGTGCAAAGGTAAACCAAAACGTCCTCTAACAGTGGATCGCACACAGAGCGAGGTCTCCGTGAGGGGTGGTTTGGCCCCGGCGCTGGCCCCCGCTACAGCATCGATCTCAGCCCTGACACAGCTGTGAGCTCGGGGCTCTGGAGCTCCAAACCCACTCCGTTCACCCGGCGTCTGAGCTGTGTTGACACCTATCAGACCACTTCCTGGCTCCCCGCCGCTCCGCCGCTAGACCGGGGGGTCGACCGGGAGGGGGCTGTGTCCGGTCACAGGGAGGACAGGTCGATGCCGTGAGCTCCCAGCCACAGCTCTGGTGGTGAACCAGTGGTGACCACCGCTAGGACCAGGCGGAGCTGATGGAGTAGGGGACAAGAGGAATCCTCATCAGGATCAGAAAAGGATGAACACATGGTGTTGATTATCTAGGAAGTTTCCCTTGGTTTGATGTGGTGCAGGGGAGACACTGAATGAGGGGATGAATAATGAAGTGGTGATCTACTGTGTAGATCTGTGTGGCCGGTACATTCCGTCTTTACCCCTGTCGGCCGGTGTCCTGGTTGGAGAAGAACGGACCGGAGACATGAACCTGGAGTTTACAGGTGTCATTCCCAGCTGTGGATACAGTGTTCATTAACAACGCACCAATGAATCAAGACAAGCTTGTTTTACGATAACCTGGCCATCTGTTTTGGGCGTTGAGACAGTCCACCAATCTATCCAGCCAGTCAGACGCTCAATACATTGTGATGTCATGAAAGATTCTGAACTTGCTCATCATGTGTCATTAACATGACATAAAAAGTCAAGGTGTCTGCGCAGATGTATGACCTACAGATCAGACTGTCCAGTCGATGCAGTACACCAATGAACTCCTATCAGCCCGTCTGACACTCCCTCATTGTGATGTCACAAATGTATAGATTTCGAAATGGCTTGTGAATGGCTCATCATGTCATGACCCCTGCAGCTGAGAGAGGGGCCCATTAAATGTGTTTGTGAGGACCAGGAACTGGTCTGTTTAAGAGGATTAATGGCGCTTCTGGTGTTTTTTTTCGTTCTTTCCCACTGACCTTAACCCTCTGATGTGAGAGGTGAGGCTTGATGTTTCAGGAATCGACAGGTGAATGCCCTCTCCCAGTTACCCCAGACACAAGGACACATTACCCCGTCAGGGTCAATTGATGTTAGGAGGAGGAGATGGGGATGGAGGGTGGTCAAAATGGAGGGATTAGTCGGGTATTGGAGGAACTTTTAGAGCAGATACGGTCCTGAGAGTCTAAGCCCTGTCACTACGAGTTCCAGGTTATCTCCAGCAACTCACTCTGCTGAGTGAGTTGTGGGACACAGACACACACACACACACACACACACACACACACACACACACACACACACACAGAGGCCCAATCTTAAGCTTAAAATTTCATTATTGTCCGTATTTTGCTCAGTTTATCGATTCTTTAGTTTTTACTTCTGGTCTGTTGGGAGAATTCATCTTGAGGCCGTGAGACAATGTCAGGCCTTCGTCCCGCATTGTTGCCACTAGTCAGTCCTTGTCGACAGTTTTCTGGCCGATCCAGCATGTTGAATCGGGGACAGAGCCGGTCGATGTGAGAGATCAATCAGACGGGCTGTTCAGCTTAAGCGAATCAATGCACGAGAAGAGAAACGGAAGTGAGCAAGGCAGCAAGAGACTTCACCAAGAGGGCAGGCACGATAAGATCGACAATTTTCTCCACTTCATTTGCATTTAATATAATTTTCAAATATTCTCAATCAGAAGTTGCAATATTACAAAACTATCTGAGCAAGAGTGGTGTGAGGTGGAAGACAAACGCTGCTTTGTTTCATGGTTGAATATATCCGCAATCCGAGGTCTTCCGATGTCCCTTTTTGACAGACGAATACAGACTACCGCCACCTGCTGGTAGGGGGAGTTATTTCATGTCAGCGTACACGTTATAGTGGACCGTTTGCTGTAGTCCTTGCCGTGTGTTCTAGTGCAACGCTTTGGTCAAGATACATGCGGTGCATCAGCCTTAGTGTAAGCTTGTTATCTGACATTGGTTTGGTGTGTCAGGGCCTTTAAACATCAGTTAAATGGAGCTGACGGTGGTTTTAGTCTTTCATAAGAAAAATTGTTCAATTTAGTTTTCCATTTCACAGTGAAATTTCCTTGTTCTCCTCACGTAAGCATCTTTATGAGATAACGGCTGGAGTTGAGAATCCACCATTTGGAAGAGCTAATTGATTGAGTATTCTTTCAAGCATTTCTGTGTTCCCTGAAGTATATCCTTCACTGATGGCGGGATTTGAGGATGAAATGATTTGGTTGAAATTAATTTTCGTAATTAGTCCATGACACTCGAATGGTAAGCTCTATTTTTGTCATTTTGAACCTCATTTTTATTTCAGACGTGTAATAAGCGTGTGATTTAAACCAGTTAGATCTTTCGGGTGTTAAATCGATGAATCATCATGAATGGTTACTGTCTCGTAACCTTTTCATGAAAAACACCTAAGACATACTCATTCGTCATAAAGATATTAGGTAATAGTATTGTGTAGTAAGTAAATATTCTCTCTCTAATATATTACAGAAATGATCCAATCAAGTGATTGTGTAAGGTGTGTGTTCATGGGATCATGCGGGCATCTGTGATTGACGTGGGTTTGGTTTTGTTTAATGAGTGATGTGTGTTCATACTTTGTGTAGTGAGTTATGTCATGTACGTGTAGACAGGGGTGTGTGTGTGTGTGTGTGTGTGTGTGTGTGTGTGTGTGTGTGTGTGTGTGTGTGTGTGTGTGTGTGTGTGTGTGTGTGTGTGTGTGTGTGTGTGTGTGTGTGTGTGTGTGTATGCCCTATGTTGTGTAACTCAGGAGACAGACAAGCTGACAAACAGTTTCCGCTCAGCTTCACGTGCATGATGCTTCACACAAACTACGTGACTCAATTCTGAGGCTGCAACCGTTCCAACTGTGTGTGTGTGTGTGTGTTTTCCAGGCCCTTTCCGTCGGAGGACACGGCTCTGAATGAAGATGATGTGTACCGAAGTCTTGAGGAGCTGGCAGAGTAAGTGTTCACACACACACACACACACACACACACACACACACACACACACACACACACACACACGTCTGTTCACATACATGAATTGACACATCAGCACATGCAGACGCGCACACTAACACACTAACACAGCAGCAGCAACAGCAGTTGGGTATAAATGTCATGCCATGGTGTTGCAGTGAGCCAGGTAGCTACTGAAGTGCTAATGAGCAAACGCAGAGGGTTGAGTCTAAATACAGACTCTTGCCTCCTCAGGGGAGTGGAGCTTCCCTCACTGCACCCCACACTCACAAGTATAAATACTGTCGGAAGAACAGGCTTTATCCAAAAAAATACTACATATTAATATACTTGTGTTTTAGCTGTGTTTCGTCAATTGGCCATTTCCTCTAGCAGATTTTACTGGTATTCTTTTATTCTATATTTATTCTTATTATTATTCTTAGTTTATTTCTTATGTTTGTAATTATTCATGGGTTATATAATATTATTAATCAAACTCAATTCTGAGGTTTTTTTACGTAAATATGTCGATGGGAATAGATGGACACACAGATGGAGAGAGATAAATAGACAGATTTGTTGGCTAGAGATTGACTGACAGACCTCCGCAGATAGACATAAAGAGGTATACTCTGTGTTCATCGGGGGGGTCCTTCTGGCAGGTTCCGGGCCCCCACCGGGGGGGCCCTCACAGCCTGGCTGGGGGCCTGGCTGGTGGGGCGAGTGGGAGGGAGAGGAGATAAGGTGGGCGGAGAGAGAGAGAGAGCTGCTTCCACTGATGACGGCTCTCGTACGTCCCTGATTAATGGAGATTAATGAGGCCTCCCGCTGAGATAGGTGTCATTCATCATGGAGAGAGGGGGAGTGAGGGGGAGAGAGACGGAGAGAGATGCATACAGGGGGAGAGAGACATGGGGAGGGCTGGAGAGGGAGAGAGAAAAAGAGAAAGAAATATAGGGAGAGAGACATGGAAAGAGAAGGAAGGGATAGATGATAGATGAATAAAGGGGGGAGAGAGATCGAGAGAGAGATAGAGAGAGAGCTATAGATGCATGCCAGCTGTATACATTTGGTTATCATGCTTTCTGGGAATTTAGGCTAGTTCTAGAAAGCAGGTTAATACTGGATTAGCACTCTTCTCAACCAATGGTGCCAGTGTAGAATTTAGGCCTTTCATGTTGGAATGTGAAGACATGTTGCTCGTGGCACATGCTGGGGGTGGAACGTGGATCTGGAAGCAATCTCTGGAAAACTATTGACAGGCGCTTTCTCTTTCTCATAATGTGTAGTGATTTTTATGTTGGTCGGAGTAGTAGTAATAACTATTACTATTTGGTCATTTAGCAAAGTGACTTGCAGTGCATTCAGATGCATTTCAATCTTAGATGCAAATCCATAACAGAACTATGCAGTCTACACTCGTCATGGTACACCCGTCATGGTATACCCATGGTGTCCCTACAGCAGCATTCAACACATGAGTATAGTTTAACCTTAACCTTGGGCCACAGAGGACCGGGTTGTATTCTACGGTTCTGCAGTTCAGCAACACCACTGCTCCTGACCTTTCACCAGGAACACGTGTGCATTTCCTTCTTGTCGATGGACATATACTCCTAATTTATCCGTCATCGGCACGTGTGCATAATGCGTTTAGACACGTTTAAGCTAGCAATAACCCCGCGCTCTGAGACGTATTAATTAGGCTGAAATATTGATGCCAGGATGATTTACGATGATGACGTGACTAAACTGCAAAGGAATTTTAAAGGACTCATATAATTATTGCTATTAAAACTATCATAATTAGTACTGTTTACAACGTACTACTTACAACTATACTATTATAATAACTAATTATAGTAATATATAATTTTCTTTGGAGTGGGGAGATGGAGATTAAGTAAACAATTTAACAATGTAGTTATTTAGCAGGTGTTCATATCCAAAGAGACCTACATTGACACTGTACAGATTAATGTGGCTATGGAGCAGGAAGGGGTTATGGCATCTTGGAAATCAAACTGAGGACATTGACTGGGAGTCAAATACCTCACAGGCATTGTTAGGCGGGCCACTTGGAAAGTGAATTGAGCTAAGCTCCCAGTTACTCCACATTAAATGAAGCTTCACTACACTTGAAGCGACCCCCCAGAGAAATGCAGCAAGCTCAGCTACAGTAACGTAGCAACAGTAGTTTAACTACATCGAAGCAATTCCAAGTCAGTGATCAATAAAACGATGAGTCAAACAGAAAATGTTCAGTTGAAATGTTAATTGACATGATGACGTCATTTTCTGTTCACGCCGGCTGGTGTAGGTCAGGCACGCTGAGTATAGATTAGGTTTGTTTGATCCGCGGTTTTATTTCAGACTGAGAATGAAGCTTGCGTGGACGCTACCACACTACTTTATCAATAAAGGAAGCTGAAGAGCTATCTGATTCAGAAAACAATGACACTACCGCCACGCTACTGAGCTAGTTAAACCAGTAACCTGTAGCCACGCTACTGCATAGCACTGCCTATTGCCACTGCACTGTCCATGAGGAATAGCATTAGCAGGTTTGTCCCAGTGAAGGATAGACTATGTTGGAAGCTGGAGTAGAGGTCACTTCCTTTGCCAGCCAATTTTCATACATTTACATTCTGATGTCAGTCACCAAAGCACTTTTCAAGCCTAAACCGTCCCCTGTAAGCTAACCAGGAAATGATGGGGTTAACAAAATAAAAGCGGTGGGGGCGGGGATGGTATTCTAGTCGCATGGTATGGCAATATGAAATGCAATCCTTCAATTTGCATTCCGCCAGGGTGGTTGGCTGTAGGCAGGTTTGTGCAACCCTGGCAGCAGCCAGAAGGTGAGACCTAAGTGCGGGGTCATAGGTTAATGCTTTACCCTTTGACCCTGCTTCCTGGCGGTGGTAGAGAGGTGTCAGCTCCATGTATCACTGCTTCACTCTCGGGTCTTTCCCCTGCGGAGAGGAAGTCGGCAAACTAAATGAGTTGTGACAGGCAGAGCACTTTCCTCTGCGTTGAATCTTTGAATTAGCGGTGTCCTCGCCTCTAGATTTTGTCACAAGCTACCGAGTAAACACACCTATAACGAATAAATGTATGCACTTCAGCGCTCCGGTCTGCACCAGGGATGTGACTCTGCACATGAATCCCAGAGCTGAGACATGCGTTGGCACGCCTGGAGGCCGTCTCTAGCCACACTCTCACTCCGAACGGGCCAGGCTGAATGCTAATGACATCCGGGTGGGTGAGGTTAGCATGTAGCTTCCCATCTGATAAGCAGTGGGGAAAAGAGAGATAAGACGAGCTAGGACGAGCGTTAGCTGTGTCCCATAGTTTAATTTCCTCTGTCGTTGCTAGGGAGATGGAAAGCTATCGGTTTAAGTCATCGCTGTGGCGTGCACACGCTATTAATACTAAAACTGTTGGGATCTTTGTGTGTGTGTGTGTGTGTGTTGTTTGTGATGAAGCGATTTTGTCGGGTTTGTGTGTCCCAGCAAAAACAGAATAGGAGCAAACCAGTGTCTGTCTCGTGTTTAAATGCTAAACCAACAATCAAAACCACACCGAACCAATTCAAATGGAGCAGAACAACAAATAACACAAAGAAGCAAGTGTTGACTCAACCATTTAATTCTGTCAAGCTCACTTTCACTGAATTTGAAGTTTGCAAATCTAAATCAACAAGTTTTGGAACAGCAAACGGAGTTTGTCCTGTTTGGCGATGTAGTAGCAGGCATTGTAAACATGGCCGTGTGCGTCCCTGAAGCAGGAAGCCATCACTCACGGCCTATCTTTGTTAATTTGTCCATTAGTTAATGCCAACACTGTAGTAAGCCATGTTATTTCCTCTCGTGGTATTATCAGATGCAACATTTGGCTAGTAAATGAGATACTCAGTAGAGTCAATAGTCCCGCTGGATCGTGAATATGTCTCTTTGTGTCTCTACTTCATCCGCTTCAATTCACACTGAACCTGTAAACCAACAGATGGAAAGAAGTGGAAGATGATTAAAATAAATGTGTGTTTGATATGACTAGGGTTTGGAAGGTACTGGGTACCAATAGCTGATGTTTAACTGTTGACACCTGTCACTTTGTAAATGACCGGATAGGAATCATAGCAGGAATGACATTTAGAAATTTAGAACAACACTGTGTTTATAAAAAAGTAATAAAAAGTAATTGTATGTGCATGTATGCCTAAACGCAGAAGAGGACAAGTAAGTTAACTATATTACATGCAATCTACATGTACTGTATACCGGTCATGTTGCTATTTATTTATTTTTAATGGTAGCCAAATAGGTAACACAAAAACAAATAAAAAAAACACAACAACATAGGAAATCACAAAAACCGATTGGGAATCACAACCACCAATCAGAAGACAAATCGGTAAACACATTAACAGCTGACGGCAAAGGTGGGAGCCTATCACAAAGGGTCAGGCTGAGGGCACGTAATGTCCGTTCCTTTAAGAGAAAGGAAAGTATCTTTCATGTGGCCACACGAAGGAGGTCACCAACGCACAGGGGAGTTAAAATAGTACTATACATCGCCCTTATGTTGCAAACAGGTGGTTGATAACTTGTTGATAGGTACCCACCCTTTCCGGTAGGAATGAATGTTTTTCTGTTTTCAGTTTATGATCGTGATTCCGTAGTTGTGGTTGGTATTTCCTACATGCCGTTGTGTTTTCCGAATTAACGTGTTTTCTGATTTGTGTTTGTGCTTCCCTATTTCTCGTTGCGATTGGCACGTCAGGGCCAGCGTACTTTGATTCATACCGTATGTCACCCATACGCAAATCGTGTTACGAGACAATGTGCTCCATTGACCAAATCCCCTTTGCTTGATATTATACAATGACTTTATGATTATATAATGGTCATGTATAATAGTTTGCTCTAGTAAAATTGCACCCGTGGAAGGGCTGTCACAACATGTTTTCCTCACCATGTGAGTGGAGCGGACACAGCCCAGCCACAAGCACACCACCGCATCAGGAACATTTTAACAAACATACTAGGAGAAAAACAGCATTGTCTCTTTGGAGAAGAGATTTGAGAGTGTGCTCTCATCCAGGATAATGGAAAAATACACAAATAGAGCTAAGCCCTTCAATTCCACTGAATACTCAGACTAGTGCCATTCAGGTCCGTCTGAAATGTGTGCTTATTAACTATTCAGTTGTTTAGCAAAAGCCATTATCCAAAGTGACTTACTGTGAGTTCAGATCCATGGTATTCAGGAGCAGGTAGGGGTTAGTGCATGTTGCTCCACGATGCATACAGGTACACGGTGAACAATGGGTTTAGAACCCAGAACCTTTTTTGTGGTACTCAAACATCCATCATACACACTTCAAAGAAGCCTTAACGGACTGAGTTCGGTACATGCAGAAGGACACTGTGGCTGGTATTCACAGGTTCTGATCCCCAAGCTCCTCCCCGCTCCCAGGCTAACATCTTCTCGCTGTGCTGGCGTACATTAAGGTCGTCTCAGTGCTGACATCCCAGACCTACAGGCAAGGACAGGCGAGCCACTCCACAAAGCACTGGAGGAAAGCAACAAAAAAATGGAAGCATTAAAAAACATGATGTAACTTTCAGGGAGCTAGTGAGCGTGCCTTCCCTCTGGGGGTCTGTGTTCAGTAGCGTTAGCGTAGCACTGGAGCAACAGCGGGACACCACAGGGCCAGTGGGGATCAGCCACGTGTTCACGCAACGCTACTTGAGCCGGCAGCACCAGTGTGGCGGCGCTGCAGGCCTAGCAGTGTGTAAACACTCGGGACCTGTGTACTGTAGCGTTAGTGTGACCTTACAGAGCCGTTAGCGTAGCATTAGCGTGGAGCTACAAGGCTAACGAGGCCCTGTACTGGGTTCATGGACCCCCCCAGGATTCTCCTCCTCCTCTATCACATCATGGCTGGCACAGGGACGTGGACGTTAGGGGACAGTGTTACAGACGCACGCACGCACGCACGCAAACACGCACACACACGCACGCACACATTTGTGCACACTCACGCGTATGCTCCAGGAAATAGGAAGATGTAGGCGCACACACACACACACACACACACACACACACACACACACACACACACACACACACACACACACACACACACACACACACCGACGTCAGAGATTGAATGATTTATGTGTCTTTCTGGGCCCAGGAGACCAGAGGACATGCATACTAAAGCTGTTACAAGAATAAAAATGTGGATGTTTTCAACGCACACGCACGCACTCACACACACACACACACACACCCCTACAAGCTCAGGCACACACAAGGATGACTCGCCTCAACATGAAAAAAATCAGTTTGACCTCAAAGTATCTGCTTATGGACGAATATCAGAATCACTTTTTAGGATATTAAATTCACTGAAGGACGTTCAATTTTATTAAAGGTGACATTTTCATCAGAAAAGGTGCTACATGTATTCACAAATAGTTTATGTTGTGCTTCATTTTCCCTGAAGATCTTCCTCCTCCTCACATTAGTCTTTCATCGCTCTATGTTTCCCCCCTCTCTTAGGGATTAGACCTGATTTACAAGACATTTGGTAATCTCTCCCTCCCCTCCCAAACCCTCTCCCCTCCCTCTCCCTTCAGATTACGGAGAGAGAGAGAGAGAGGTTAGTGGGTTTAGAGAGGGCCGTACAGCCTGGGGCGCCCTGCAGGGTGCTGAGCATTAGACTGTTAATTTGGTGGTACAGCGCCACCAGATACGCGAGGCAACACTACCCGTTGACTTTTGTGCTGGACATGTTGTGCAAAGGATCATGGGACATCTTGCGATAGTGGAGTCTCGCGACGCCAGATGGATCTGAGATCTCACCACCAAATCGTCATTGGGTTTCTAACGAAACGGTCCCTAACAGACCTAACTTTGGTTTGACAGGAAATGATGCTCTCCCCCTCTTAGAGTCTGTTGTGAAACAAACTGGATAAATAGATAATGACTTTGTCACACAGAGAAGGCTTTTTATAAATAAAAAATAAAAATAAAAAAATATATATATATATATCCTGATCAATTAAATTTTTATTGTTGACTTATTTGTCGTTGAATGTCTGCTCAGTCCACAAGATTGGTGAAATGAAGGATTTCAAGCAACTTTTTTAAAATATTTGTAACCCAGGATAAGAAAGACTCGTTAGTATCATAGTGTTGACAAGCACGCACAGGACTCCTGCATGTCACTGCCGCAGTATAACAGTGAAAAGGTTATAGCAATGAAACGTGGCTGTCTTGTTCTAGTTGAGAGAAGCCCTTGGAGGCCGACTTGTGAGTCTAGCGCTGGTGTGTCGGATTGTGGTGTGTTAAAAAAAAATCGGACAAAATTTGAACGGTTAAATTCACGTTATGCTAATGAGCCCGTTAATTGCTAGATAATTGGCCATTTGATTGATAGTGCCCAACATCTGGCGGGCACTGGTGGACTGGCAGAGTTGAATTTCATTTCCTGCTTTAAAGCACTTCAAGCAGTGCTGTAAACCATCCATAAGCAGCTGGCACACTGGGGTACTTGTGGGAGTTGGTCTGTAATGGCCACATATGAACCAAGACCCCTCAATTAACAGTTCAGACGGACCTCGTGATATCCCAGTTACGGTGCTGAATACTTGATCAAAGCTTCATGCTCTCTCCAGACTTAACCATCTCCTCTACAGTTCTGTTCTCCGGTCAGTGGTATGAATTTGTCTTGTATCTTAGACCAAGCCGTGAACGTAGCCGTGAACATAACAGTCTGTTGTGTTAACACCTTCTGCGCAGTCCACCGCTCGGGTCGAGATATTAAGTTATTAAGTTCTCTGTTGTACCTGTAATAAAAAGGCCGGGAACTCCTTCACCGGCGAGATTAAAAGTACATCAGCGCTTTCTCCGAAGCACCTAATGAGATCCCATTCGTCTTCGAGGACGCAAGCGCAAATTTAAAGGCCACGGAGAATCGGGCGCCACGGTGCGCTCCGCCCGCCGTCCTCCTCGTAACTTTAGAGGTGGTAATTGCCCCGGCCGCGTTGATTAACAAATTTAATTTATTTAGCTAATGATGCTCCCTGTTGAGCCATCACCGCCACAATAAGCTGTAAATGTTGCATACATATTAATTGCTTTCCCAGAGAACAGAGCGTTAGAAGGGGGGGGGGTGGTGGAGAGAGGAGAGGAGGGGAGTGATCCTCAAGAGTCAGTAACCGCCCACCCTAGAAGTCATTTGGCTCCCCAGCGCAGAGCGCCTGGTTGGTCTGGCTGCGGGCCTAATTAAAGGTCACCGCGCTAGCTGGGCGCCGGAGCCAGAGCAGCGGATTAAAGAGACGTAGCACTGTATGGGGAGGCTGTGTGCTCCGACTGATGTTTACGCGTGCACAGAAACACTGCATATACCTCAGGTTTATTAAGGGAGTGTGATACACCCAAGGCTTTATAGTGGAGGGTGTTGTATATGCTAGCGATATGCTCTGCATTTATTTTGCCTCGTTGTTGGGGTGATGAATAATTTGCGTGTGTGTAGTTTGTGTGTTCCTGGATAATGTAAGGCACATAGGGGGTTTATTAAGGGTTCTGTAATACCTTGATGGCTTTACTGTGTGTTCACACCAAAAGACACACGTTTCGCTTGTTCGAGCGAACAGGCGACAAAAAATTTCGCCCGATTCGCATCTCTACGTTCACTTTGCATTGAAACGTGTGGCGGGGCGAGGTGCGGTGTGAACACACAGTTAGAGTGGAGCACAGTTTTGAAACTAGAGATATTTTCCGCATTTATTTTGCGTCATTGTTGTTGGAATACATAATGTGATCGTTTGTGTAGTTTGTGTGTTCAAAGATTACTCAAAATGTAGACTTCCTGGAGTTTGTAAAGGGTATCTCAAAAACGTTGAAGTTGAGTACCGGGTCAAATATAGCAATAGTTAATTTATTTAGCATTGTTGTAAGTAATAAATAATTGAGTGACTAAATAAAATAAGTGACTGCTATTGAATTTGAAGAAACGTGTCAGGCATACTCCAGAATGATCCCTAACCCTTATCCACTCCTACATTATTTCCATCACAGAAAAATCAATTTGTCTGCTAAATTAAAAATTGCATGTCATTTAGGATCAGGAAGGGGTATGGCATATTGCTCAAGGATTACTTTTCAGAGACGGTGAACATTGGGTATCAAACCCAGAACATTTAGTCTGAGAATGAAATACCCAAGGTTTTGCTTGTGTGCACAAACTTTTTTGAGACATGTTTGTTTGAATAATGTTGTTGTTGTAGTCAGATGAAACTAATGGCTGAAGTGACACTGTGCCCTGAATTCAATATTCAAAATAATTTGCTTGTGGAGTTGAATCCCCAAAAGACCCTCTAAAACAGTGTCATAAACACCCTCAGGCAACAACTGAACCTACGCCAATGGGATGAAAAGTGATGTTATGCATTAATAATTGTGTTTTTTTAGAGAGGGCGGGAATAAAGAAACACAGCCCCGAGCCAAACGTTTAGGTTATTTCTCAGTGGTAGAACTGTTTAGCAGTGGTGTTTTTTAAAAGCGTGGGATTGGTTTTGCCACTCGTGCCAGAAGCGGCTGTAGTGTTAAAATGTGTCTGTTTCTTTTGGGTGTTTTGTGCCTCTAGCTGTAGGGGGAGTCAAAAAATATTTAAATAGCAAATAGCTTTTTCAACTGACCTCCCCGTACACGTAGACAAACCCCAGATTCAAGTGATTATTACCATATATATATATATATATATATCTTGCAACCAAATACAACAGTGGTTGTAAGAAGCCCTGATTTCACGCATAGCTCCATCATGTCAGCTAAACATTGGTGTGTGACGGTTGCCGTGGTGGTTAACCCTTCCAGGCACCACTGTTAACATTAACCGCTCCACGATGGAGCTCTGTACATCCACACACACCACACACACACATCGGGGGGTCATAGCATGCATGTTCATGAAGGTTAACCCTTCCGGACACCCTATTAATATTAAAAGCTCCCCTGGTGGGGAGCCGTGCCTCGGGTGTGTGCTTGTTAAATTATATTTGAAAGGCTCAATGTTACGGCTTTGTTTAATCTGTAAAGTAGCATGATGCTAGCAGTGTTTCTTTGATACATCCCTGGAACTCAAACTGTTTCCTGAAGCCCCCAAAAATATATTGAAGTCGGCTATCGACTTGAAATGACGACTGACAAATCTTAAATTGGTGGCAGCCCCGGAGCTAGCGTCTGTGATGTACATCTCTGACACATGGCTCATGCCAGCGAACAAGCTCATGCACACGGTGAAGTTATAACGCTGCAACAAGGTTCAACTGGCTCACAAAAGTCCACCGACTGGACTACCCTTTGATTGACTTTGCCATATCAAGTTATCCACTGCTGTATGTATGAGTAGTCGACTCCTCTAATGGTAAGTTAGCAAGTTAACGTGACATATTTTCAACCGGCGATGGAGCTGAAGGCAAAACTCTCACGCTAGTTCACAACGTCGTGGAACTACGTCTTTTGTCATTGTTTTAATTTTAAAAAAATAACTAGCAGCAGAAATGACATATAATGCCTTTCAATACTAACATCTCATGTATATAATAATGACACAACAATATGCTGTAACCCACATCAGTAGCAATTATCTTTTGTGATAATGACCTTGTTTGTGTGTGTGTGTGTGTGTGTGTGTGTGTGTCTGTGTGTGTGTGCGTGTGCGCAGCGAGCACGACCTGGGTGAGGATGACATCTACGACTGCGTGCCGTGTGAGGACGACGGAGACGACATCTACGAGGACATCATCAAGGTGGAGGTCCGCCAGCCCATGGTGAGCAACGCCTCCGTCCCTCTGCTCAGCTCCTCACCTCCACCCCCACCCCTCATCTCTACCTCCACCCTCACCTCCACCTCCACCCCCACCTCCACCCCTCACCTCCACCTCCACCTCCACCCTCATCTCCACATCACCTCCACCCTCACCTCCACCTCCACCCCCACCTCCACCTCCACCCATACCGCTGAAACACCCTCCATGCCTCCATGGACCCTCCACCTCCAAAACAACCCTGAGATGATCCTCCACCCCCCCTCTCCTCTCTCTCACCCCAACCCCACCTCCACCCTTCACAGCTCCACACCATCCCACTACCCCATCCCATACTTACACCAAGCCCCCCACCTCAAGAGCACCCCATGGTGGGGACATCTGTCGATTCGCTTTTTACACAACCTCCACCCTCCACCTCCACCTCCACCCCACCCTCCGCTCCCCACATATACCCCGAAACCACACACACATACATCCACGTATCCCTCCACCCACAACACACCCCATGGTGTGAAGGGCATCTGTCTCCTTCAGCCGAGCGCCACACACTGCACACACCCCCCCCCCCCCCCCACCCCCCCCCCAACACACACACACACACACACACACACACACGCACACATACACACACCCTACACTACCTTCACCCCTAACACCTGGATCACACATGATGTGTGTGATAATCCATGCCCACACACATCTACCCAAATGGATTAAAACACACACACACACACACACACACACACACACACACACACACACACACACACACACACACACACACACACACGCGAATGAGCAAGTACCATGGACAAACATACAGGTAGAACACCCTGCAACATTCACACATGCACCATCCACCATCCACGCTTGCAGGCTCTCACACACACACACACACACACACACACACACACACACACACACACACTGGATTTCTCAGATTCATACCACGCACACACAAGCACACACACAAAGTAGCTATCTGTAATGTTGTCACTGTTTGCATCATGGGTGAGACTGTTTCTAGTGCAACGTGATGAATGGTTGTGTTTTAGAACATTTATTATTGTTACCTTCCATATTTTTTACATAACATCTGTCACTATATTACATTCATTATTATCATTATATCACCTTATGTGTTTAATATAACATCTAATACTGCCTGTTTTATCTTTTAATATATTACAATCTATAATTCTATATGTTTAATATAACATATTTCAAGATATTACTTTATTTTCAATACCAAAATATGTGCCATACAAACAGAGGAATCGAAATTGCTTTTGTCTCCGACCCCACGCTGCAATAAGGAGAAAAGGAGAAAATTAGGTAAAATAAGTAATATTTACAATAAATAAATTCTAAATAGTGCAAAAATAATTCTGGATAGTGCAACGGTAAGGCAAAACAAAACGGTACAGATAAAATAAAGTCAAAAAAGTAAATAGATTGAAATGTGCAATAGGAGTTCTTGGAGGCAGATGGGAGGGGGGTTCAGAGGCCAGGGTTTGTGGGGGCAGAGAGAGGGGAGAGAGCTGAGCTTCCTGACAGCCTGGTGGAAGAGGCTGTTTACCAGGCTGCTGGAGCCAGCCCGGAGGCTGCCGTACCGTCTCCCATATGGCAGGAGGCTGAAGAGCCTGTGTGAGGGCTGGCTGGGGTCGCCCACAGTGCTGGTTGCTTTATCATCTACCGTTATATTACCATCTATATGTTTCAATTATATTTGTTTTATTAAAGCCCTTCATCACAGTTAGTCTCAAAGGGCTTGCTTAACAGGCCGTATATTTACAACACCCCCTAACCCTAGCCCCCCCAGAGGGCAAGACAAAACGTCTTTATTATCGAGGAACACATCTTGAGAAGTTTGGCAATTGGGGCCAGAATTGAGTCCAGGCATTCAGTCCCAGTCACACAACAGACCAGGCATCCAGTCACTGTAACAGACCAGGCATCACAGTCACTGTAACAGACCAGGCATCACAGTCACTGTAACAGACCAGGCATCACAGTCACTGTAACAGACCAGGCATCCAGTCACTGTAACAGACCAGGCATCCAGTCACTGTAACAGACCAGGCATCACAGTCACTGTAACAGACCAGGCATCACAGTCACTGTAACAGACCAGGCATCACAGTCACTGTAATAGCCCAGGCATCCAGTCACACTCACACAACACTCTAAAACAGACAGTTATGAAAGTTCTTGCGAGAGCACAATTAGAATTTGTCACTCTGGGAACGAGCAATATACTCACTCCCCAATTGCCCAAACCCAGAACATTAACCAATCGCAACGGTGTATCTGATATAGGCTGGCCAAAAGTGTTGCTGTTTTACAGATCGTATACGGCAAGAGTCGTATCTATTGGTTAGCTCTGCTGGTCTGGATATGTCACCCCTTGTATTCTTCTGATTGGTCGTAGTGTTATCCAATTGTGTGCAGTGATATTTTCAAATGCATGCTTGGTGCCGCTCCTCGAGTTGGGCCGTTTTCATGACTCGTTGCCAGACCCTACAGCTCTCTAGTTGTGGGTCTGGATTTCCAGGCTACAGAAAACATGCAGACAACCGCTAATCTAGAGCCTAACAGCAGCGCAGTATACTCAATATAACATCTAATATTACCTTCTATATGTTTAATAGAAAATCTAATATCACCTTATTTATGATTAATGGAATATATATATATCTATATCTATATCTATATATATAGATATATAGATATATATATAGATATTATATGACCTGCTATATGCTCAATATAACATATAATATCACCGTCTATGTTCAATACTACGTATATAATTAGTAATCTTTATGTTAAATATAACATCCATCATTATATGACCGTCTCTGTTTAATATAACATCTATCATTATATTCTCTTTATATGTTTAATATAACATCTATCATTATATTACCTTCTCATGCTGCAGATCAGATATATGCAGGTAAGTGATGCAAACAATTCATTCATTCACTCCACAGTTGGGTCAAATAATCATATCATATGCCCTTATCATATTGAATTAGAATGCATGCAATGCAAAGGAAAACCCTGGGCTGTGCATTGAGGATGCACTTATTCTCTCCCTTCAACACATACAGGCGTACAAACACCTGCTTTAACCCCCCCACAAGCCCCCCCCCCCCCCCCCACTCCTGGGCACGCGAGCGCCACGTCGCGTCACCTTGCGTCGTGTCACGTAGCCTCACCTCACATAGCGTAGCCCTGCGTCGAGCCGTGAGGAAACGCTCCCGCTCTGACCAATCAGAGCTGCTACACTGAGCCCTACTGACGCGCAGCAGAAGCTAATGTAAACTCTATTTTTAAAACGCGTCGACACGTCCTCCGTTGACAGATTAGAAGTTGTAGTCAGGCGGAAAAAGGCCCGTCAAATTTGTTAATTCATATCGTTACTGGTGGACTTAATTTGCATTCCTGCGTGCAATTCCATTGTAGTGCGGCTACACGGTAGGGTGTAGGCAGTACGTGATACATGATTCTACATGATACAGGGGTGCGTCATGACCAGGATCCTGAACCCTGCACCCCTGTATCATACCCCCCCCCCCCATTAAACTACAACCCTGGGTCCCTCCGCAGACTATGCACCGCTTACTACTTAGCATCTTCTCCCTGGTTTCAATCGGTGATCACAGACAAGTTGCGGTTGATGGTCCATCGAGACAAACACACATTTGGAGGGCAATTAGTGCGGTTATTGGAGCTCCAGGCGAGGACAACACTGGGCTGTTAAATACTGGACATGTACTGAATGCATGATCCACTCATTATTGTTCACAACAATTAAAAAATGCATATAGCTTTAGCCCTCTGCGTTTGTCACCGTACATCTCCTATACATCTCCGGACGTGGTGGAGCGGGTCGTAAGGTGACGCGACGCGACGCGGCGCTTTCATGCTCAGTGTAGCGCCCGGGTTATACACAAACACACACACACACATAACCCCCCCGAGAGGGAAAGGATAGCCAGTGAGCCCAGCTTTTAGGTTAACTAAACCATCAAAGGCCCCGCCCCTCGCCCCCCTCTGATTGGCCGGCCCACCTGATTGACAGAATGTAGCACAGAGCAAGTCATGGTCATATATTCGTTATGTGTTGTTTTGTCTGTGTGTGTCTAGTGATGAGTTGGCATGTGTTGGTGTTGGTGTCGACTAGTACATATTCATCCTCCCCTTCTTGTACACACACACACACTCATGCACCCACACACACACACACACACACACACACACACGTTTGATACATGTAGACATGTCAATGTGACTGTGAAAAATGACTGGATGCACACAATCCACACATTCAGAGGCACACCCACACACATGGACAACACACACACACACACACACACACACACACGTATCTACATGGAAACAACATAAACACACACACGGCACACACACAGTCTTACATCTGACTGACATGTGACTTGGGGCGTGCTGCAGTCTCTCTCTGTAATCACACAACTCCCAGTCCACCTCATCACATCCTCATCAACTGTGAACATTACACTTGATTTTGACTAGGATTCTCTACAACAGTGAACTCACAACTGGCCTAACCACACCCTAGAGTTAAATGTGTTTTAACTTTCACGTGTCATAAGGTTACGACAGTTTCCTCGTTGTGACGGGCATCTGTGAATATTAGTGTATAAAATGTTCATATCAATGTTGACCGTACAACATGCAACATGTCTTCTCTCTGTAGTGTGAGTAGTTCAAGGTGTCTATCCGTCGTTATAATGAAGTGTGTGTGTGTGTGTGTGTGTGTGTGTGTGTGTGTGTGTGTGTGTGTGTGTGTGTGTGTGTGTGTGTGTGTGTGTGTGTGTGTGTGTGTGTGTGCGGTCTCTATAGAAGATGGGCATGAGTGAGGACGACAAGAGGAACTGCTGTCTGGTGGAGATCCAGGAAACCGAGGCCAAGTACTACAAGACCCTGGAGGACATCGAGAAGGTGTGTGTGTGTGTGTGACGTGTGTGTGTGTGTGTGTGGGGGGGTGGTCTGCCTAGTATTCAACTTAAGTGATTGCGGCACATTTGACCGTCAATGTTCTTCAAAATGTTTAGATGTGTGTGTGTGTGTGTGTGTGTGTTATGCACACACACACACACACACACACACACACACACACACACACACACACACACACACACACACACACACACACACACACACACACACACACACACACACAGGAATACAAAGCTCTTGTGGGCAGGGCCACAGCGTGGAAAGGTCAGCTATTGGCTGATTGGCCAAATGTCAGAGGATCAATACGGTTATTATTGTCTCACGATCACAGAGGGAATCCCTTCCCTGGGTGGAATCACTAGAGATACACACACCTATATACACACACACATTCAAACACACACACACACACACACACACACACACACACACACACACACACACACACCTATACACACACACACACACACACACGCATACATACACATTCACACACAATGCGTTCACAAGTTGACACATGGCGTCCATTAAAATGTGTTTGAGGCCCCGAGTCAATCTATGCACACATTCCAAATGCACACTCACACACACACACACACACACACACACACACACATACACATTAAACGCTAAATTGCTTATTCGGCAGTAAATCAGCCTTTATTAGTTGCTGAGACAAACAGCCGCCTCCGACGACACACGACGCTCACGCACACACACACACACACACACACACACACACACACACTTCATGGATCACTCTGCTGCCGACGATGCCGCCGAGGCCTCCACCGCTCCGCTGACCCCATTAAGGGCTGAGAATACGCAGCGCTACGTGGCGCTAGCATTAGCGCAGGGCAGAGTCGGCGCGGGAACACGGCGAGAGGCTCGCTGTGATCAGGGGACGCGTTGGGGCGTAATTGAGTTGGGGTTAATAAAGCTCGTCAGCTCGTCGTCATCTTCTAGCAGATTTATTTGTTATCGTTAGCAGCATGGGAGGTGACAGGCAGGTAATGACGTTAGCCACGCGGCCGGGCTGTCTTCACGGCAGGGGAGTTAGGGGAGTCTTTTATTGGAGCTATGGCAGCCAACGACCGTGTAGCAGTTTCAGCTGCTGCTGTTAGGAGCCTTTGTTTGTAAAAGGTGATGGTAATGATGATGATGAAACTAGACGAGCGGAGCATGTCATCTTTTTCACATGATATGAATCTTATTTTTGTTGAAAACTACAAGGCAAAGTATTGCAAGTCTTAACAAGGCAAAACACACAACAAGGTCAACATACAATTAGCTAATCATGTTTTTCTAATGGTTTTTGTATCTAGATTGTGTTTTGTAGTTTTAAGGGGCGATCCTGAATCTAAGCTGATTCAAATCTTAGATTAAAAGACATTAAGTCATGAAGAATAAGTCCCGCCTCCAAGGCTCCGGTTCCCTCGGTCAAATGTCTATGGGAGATAACAATAATAATAATAATGGGGTTTTTGAATGATCGTACATAACAAACTCTGTAGGTGGCGAAGAAGTAAAAGCTGCGTCACGTTTTGAACTACACACTTTTTCCATCTAGTTTCGACTGGCTTTTTGGATTGTCGGTGCCATTAAAGTAGTAAACTATTATAAATGCTATTTTAACGGCACTGCCAATCCAAAAAGCCAGTATGATCATTCATAAACCCCATGTTATTTCCCATAGACATTTGACCGAGGGAACCGGGAGCCTCAGAGGCGGGACTTATTCTTCAGAGGTCTATAGGCCTACAAGGGTTTTTTTGTGGGGGTTGACGTTTCTATTTGCTGATTTGTTTTGCTTTCAGTAAAGATTTTGTTGGTTTGATGACCACTTTGTGTCATGGTTGTTGCACTATCCACTCATTTTCTTTTCAAAATAGAGGAAATATTCTATAGTGTCTAAGAGACTAGATGGATAAACAATGTCCCGAAAAAAATAAACCTATCAAAGATGATCCAAAATAATTAAAATGCAGACTGTGTAAACATCAGCTGTTATACCAAACCAGTGGCGCTTGTGAAAATCATCATCTCTGTCGGCTCTCGTAGTGCATTTCTTCGCTGTTGTGCTGAATTGATTGGTGCTGCATTCCTTCTATACATTGAAACGTATCATTCAAACGTATTTTAAATATCTCAGCATCAACCCACTTCTGCATTCTCCTCATCAATGCAGGATTTGTCCCTTGGATGTGAACACTGCGCAATCAGACAATACCGAGCTCTCCGTCTCCACAGAGACCCTCTTTGATTTCATATATGTATTATATTTATCACGGTATATGATATTAATCTAAATGATAGCATATTAGGCTAATAGTAACCTATATTTTCTCTCAAACTGAATGCAGTCATCAATCATTGAGCGGATGCGCTCGTCATTTAGCGCAGGCCCTAATCAGACAGCTATAGACAGCTCGTCTCTTTCAGCTGCAATTGTGTCATATATGATTCGGAGACCCGTCAACGTCTCGCCTGAAGAGTTTAATTTCATTATGCAAAATCTTAGTCGAGGACACCTTAGTAGTTATATAACCTGACACACCCACCACCCCCCAGCTTAGAGTATATTACTGTCTGAGTATGTGTCGTATATTTTTATTTAAATTATTTTTTTGTGGTTTTATGAACCTCTGGCTGAAGGTGAAATGGGGGTGAAAGGGTGTGTGGCGTGTTGTGTGTGAGGGCTAGTGTACAGTGACCCACACTGACAGGGTGATGCACGGCACTCTTGTATCACCCTGGAGTGGTTTGTTTGTCGCTAATGACCGGCTTGCTGTACATTATCTATTAGCTTTAACACGGCTACGCACTGAGGAAACAACAACAACAAATAATGACAATGATTTAAACTTAGTTTTATTGCTTGGTTTTATTGGTTTTTATCGCAAAAAAAGCAGTTTGTTTAGTTCTTCAGTTGGAAATAGCGTCCATAGCAATGGCCTGTGACACAGAAATAAAAGATTATGAATGCCGTAATTGACCATCAGAATTGAGTATTCAACAAAGCCTTGTGATTAAATGAATGATGTGTTTGTCTTCTCTAACCCGATCACCTCATGTCTCCGCCGCTGTGTAGAACTACATGATACCCCTGAAGCAGGTGTTCAGTGTCCACGAGATGGAGGCCATCTTCGTCAACTTGGAGGTGAGTGAGTGAGTGCGAAGCCCCCCCAGAGGGTAAAGAGTCATATCACACCACATGTTATGGTCTCTAGGCTGCAGATGATTGACAGGAGAAGGGGGGATATGCAGAGGAATGACCTACCTGGGGGGGGCGGGATGATGGATGCTTATTTTATTGATTGATGGGTCGACAGGCCTATGGGAATGGAGGATGAGCCAAGGCGGTATAAATAATCATGGTTTAAAGTGGTTTCTAGCAGCCTAGGAGCCTTTTTTTATTTACGTTCTTTCAGCCAACCAATAACCCTCAACAGAAATATTTTTATGTGCATAAATGCGTTTTCAATAAAAAAACGACTTTCGTAGTGTGATGTACGCATACAACTACACACAGACACTGTTTAATATTTTCAATGACAGTTCTCCACAAAACAACCTTTATTCAACATTTTTACAATAATTGTGCCCAAGAAAAACAGAAAAACAGTTTGGCAAGCCCTACACTGAATAAAGTGATTGTTTTAAAGTGAATGCTAGAATGCAGAGGAATTGTTGTAATAATGTGAGTGCTACGATGATAAGGAAGTGTTATTATAGAGCGAATGACGGATCCTTTCCATACAGTTGTCATATAATCTGAGCCTATCCGTGGCCAAAACAACCACTTTTAGTGAACACATTTACGGGGCACTACTGCCCCAAAGTATTGCATTGAAGCACTTTTTTCAGTTTATGGTCGCAGCGTTCTCGTTCAATACTGGACCGATCTCACAAATTGTCTGCATTAGTCCCTTAGACCTTCTAATAATAGTTTGAAACCTTCAGAAGTGGACTGTAATGCTAGGACGCTCAGGAAGTGTCTGGATGCTGTGTGTTGTTAAAAAGGGAATGCTAGAAAGCTAACGAACGTCATGCTAAGATGCTAAAGACATGTCTGGATGCTGTGTGTTGTTATAAACGTCATGCTAAGATGCTAAAGACGTGTCTGGATGCTGTGCGTTGTTATAAACGTCATGTTAAGATGCTAAAGACGTGTCTGGATGCTGTGCGTTGTTATAAACATCATGCTAAGATGCTAAAGACGTGTCTGGATGCTGTGCGTTGTTATAAACATCATGCTAAGATGCTAAAGACGTGTCTGGATTCTGTGTGTTGTTATAAACGTCATGCTAAGATGCTAAAGACGTGTCTGGATGCTGTGCGTTGTTATAAACATCATGCTAAGATGCTAAAGACGTGTCTGGATGCTGTGCGTTGTTATAAACATCATGCTAAGATGCTAAAGACGTGTCTGGATTCTGTGTGTTGTTATAAACGTCATGCTAAGATGCTAAAGACGTGTGTGGATGCTGTGCGTTGTTATAAACGTCATGCTGAGATGCTAAAGACGTGTCTGTGTGTTGTGGTCCAGGATGTGATCAAGGTCCACCTTGCTCTGCTGAGGGCCATCGACCTGAACATGGTGGGAGGAGGGAACGGCCTGGGGAACATCTTCCTGGACTTCAAGGAGAGGTGAGGGAAACATTGATTTACTGTCACCTGTGTGTTTATCCTTTTGGGTTGATGTTTGTGTGTGTGTGTGTGTGTGTGTGTGTGTGTGTGTGTGTGTGCGTGTGCGTGTGCGTTAATGAATATAATGTCTTGGGTTTGATGTATGTGTATGTTACAACCCGGCTCGAAAGGGGAAAGGGAAGCAACATAAACCAGTTGTTTTTTTGGTAAATTGGGGTTATTTATTTGAAACGAGTTTAACCAAGGATTTCAATAATCAGAAACGGGCAAGTGGGTGCTGTGTAAATCATCAAAAACAATATAACCAAAACCCAGATTCAGGACTAACAAGTAAAACAAAAGCCTGAAACAAAAATCCCCCTTGTTACTGAAAACCAAACACAAAGAGCACAGCACCCCTAAACCTAGTGAGGCTAACACAAATTGACTACAGGTGTGTAAACATAATCAGCAGCAAAAGTAAGTCCTGGCCCAGAGACAAAGACAGTCTATTGAGAAATAGCACGGCTAACACAATCTTGTTCAGTCAACCCAATCACAAGATGTGGCAACGAGGCAAGCTGATCATCTGAATGAGAGCTGCCCTGAGCAGCAGCCCTGCAGCCTAGTTGAAGGGGGAGCGTCTTGCTGGTAGCTCCTGGATTGGAACCGGTGGAGCGCTGAGCCAATCCGTATCCCTGGTACCGGGAATGAGGGAGGTGCAGGAAAGCTGCTCCAATGGGCGGCCACCAGGAAATGGGCGGGGCTAGCTAGGCCAGTTCCCCAGTAGGGAACCGCCTGATTAGCATACCACTGAAAACATTGGTTACACACAAACAAACAGCGGTGGCTGTAACAGTGTAAAACCCCCTTTTCAGGCGTTTATGACGGCATTACTTCTACACATGTTGCTCCGGGTGTCTGCTTCAGGCCCGCCCTGTGGAGACACGGGGTTGCTTTGGGTCTCCCAGGATTACACAGCGGATTACTGTTGATGCAATGAATCCATTAAAACAAAAAGATGTTAGGGGGGGGGGAAACAGCTGACGCCGCATCTGTCCACCAATCAGATGAACCCTGTAAATCTGCTCAAAGTCGCGGCACCAAAAGTCTCCCCTCTTTCTGTTGAGTCAGATCTTTCCTAAATACAATTGTGCCGCCCCTCTTATCAGGTTTATTCTGTGTCCAGTCCCAACCTATCTCCTCCGCTCTCTGCTGAGCTCTCCTTGTCTCCTCTCCTCTCTTGTGTCCTTCTCTCCTCGCTCCTCTCTTTTGCTTCTCTACTCTTCACTTCTCCTTGCTACTTTCCACTCCTCTCCTTCTACTGCTCCCTCGTTCCCTCTCCTCTCCCCCTTTCCCTCCCCAGTCCTCTCCCCATCGTCCCTTTGCTGCTCTCCCCCCCCCCCCCCCTCATGTCCTCTCCTCTCCCATCGTATCCTCTTCCTCTTCTCCTTCCTCTCTTCATCATATCGCCACGTTAACACACACGCACACACACGATGCTTACGTAGCTGCCGCGGCTGTCGCCGTCCGGCTTAAACCCCGCCCTACCATAAGGGTACTGGCGGCGGTTGCAACGCGAGCCGTCACTGAGCTGGGCTAAAACGCACCCTCACTACTGGGCTGAGGCACTGGGTACGGACCCGCCGGTGGAAATGTGCCATAAGGTCCCTGTGTGTGTGTGTGTGTGTGTGTGTGTGTGTGTGTGTGTGTGTGTGTGTGTGTGTGTGTGTGTGTGTGTGTGTGTGTGTGTGTGTGTGTGTGTGTGTGTGTGTGTGTGTGTGTGTGTGGAGTACACTAGGGTCCCAGTCTGTATGTGTGTGTGTTCTTTAAATGAGACGGTGTGTGTGCTCTCTACTGGGTTAAGTGTGGTTAATCTGCTGTTGAGCGGAACCATGACTGCGCCATGCGGCACCGAGTGCTGCTGCATCCTGGGTAACGGCGTCGACACTGGCGATTGGTCTTGGCACGAGGTCATGATTCCGTATGCAGTAGGCACGGTAGGATGATGGGGTGTGTGTGTGTGTGTGTGTGTGTGTGTGTGTGTGTGTGTGTGTGTGTGTGTGTGTGTGTGTGTGTGTGTGTGTGTGTGTGTGTGTGTGTGTGTGTGTGTGTGTGTGTGTGTGTGTGTGTAGCCTTGCTATAGTTCAGGCCAGACACATCCCAATGTGTTGAGATGTGTGCGCTCATGCGTTCTTCCTCTCGGCTCATTTCACCCCCTCGCTCCTCACTTTTACTCTCCCCTCCTCTCCTCTTCTCCTCTCCTCTTTTTCTTATCCTTCCTCATCTCTCCCTCCCCTCTCCAGTCTGCTCCTTTCTCCTTTCCTCTCCTCTTATCTCCTCTCCTCTTCTCCTACTCTGCCTCTTAATTTCCTCCCATATACTCTTTTCCTTTGCTCCCCCCCTCATCCCCCCTCCTCCTCTTCACTCCTTCCTCCTCTCCTCTCCTCCTTCCTTCTCCCTCCCTCTCTTCCTCCCCTCTCCCTCGCCCCCTCTCTCTCCTCCCCTCTCCCTCGCCCCCTCTCTCTCATCTCTGTCTCTTCTCTCTCTGTTGAAACATGATTCCGCTCTAGCTAGACTTCCTCCCTCCTCTCTGGGTTTTTTAATTGTAACTTAATCTCCTCCTCCCTGTGCCGGGCCGGGCAGCTGGCCTGAGGGCTCTTCAGTGGGTGGAGGTGGCCGTCACTTCCACCATGGCTCCCCCCCCCCCCCCCCCCCCCCACGCCCGCGCTGAGTGCTGCCTCACGACGCGCTAGCATGATGCGCACGTCTGAGAAACACAGCTTCCATCTCTCCCTCTCCATCCTCCCCTCTCTCCCACAAACACAAGCATGCACGGACGAACGCACACGAAGCACGCGCAGAGCCACGTTTGAAGACACAAACCCAAACAAATACGAACGCACAGAAGCACACACAGGAACACACGTATGAAGACAGACACACTCACACATACATACGAACACAGACACGCAAGCACACACACACACACACACACACACAGGAACACAAATACTCACACACGCACACACACAACCACAATAAAACACACCCACACAAACACGCATACACACACAGTGTTGCCTGTTTAGTTCATTGGAGGACTTGATCTGATTGCTGCGATGTATACGAGTCTTAACTTGCACGGGATTCAGAAAGCAATCAGCCTGCCAAATACTTCCTGCTCTGGCCTGGAGTTGAGCCTCAGATTCCAGTAGAGACGGCAAAATAAACAAATCCCTGTGCAAAGTCAACCGTAATATAGCCTGGCCATCTCCCTCCAAAGTGGACCGATTCAAAGCCACTTAAACCCAATCACATTTTTCAATTTAATTTTCCTTTGGTTCGCTGGCTGCCACAACTAATTGTTGTTGCCCAGGGAATATTGCCGCTTTGAGTAAAAGCTTCTAAATGTAACTCTAAAGCAAATTGGAAATCTTTATGGTTTGCGCTGCTCTTACTCCGTGACATTAGCTAATGCTAATCATGGGATTAGCATTAGTACATAATAGGAATGAGCAGTGGTCAGAATTTGAAGCTGGATGTACCTGTTTGTGCACCGGATTTACATTTGAGCAGACAGTTTACAGTTTTAATTTACATACATTTACATGTAGTCGTTTAGCAGAAGCTTTTATCCAAAGCTACTTACAAGTGAGGCTGAGATCAATCAAAGCTTACAATCAATGTTGGAGTAGCGAGATAATCCCAAGTGTTGAACTACGATAAGATAATTATTTATTGATTCCAGTTCCAGATTCGAAATTCCAGAAACTAGCATGTTTCCGAAAATCAACATCTGAAAAAAAGTGCTGTGTAGCTTTAGGAACAAGAAGTCAATTTTCTTTATTGCTGTTAAAGTGCACAACGAGAGTGATATCAAACCTTCAAAACAAAGCTATTAAACTCTTGCACTCTTTCTCAAAGAAAACATGAATATCAAAATAATAGCACAAAAAAAAATTGTCAAATTTTCCAACCTCGTCTTGCTTCCACTAAACACTTTACGAAATTGGTTGCATTTACACACATATATTTGCCTTTCCCCGACATCCTCACGGTATAGACGTGGATGGAGAGTATTTCAGTACGGCGGTTCAGTTTAATGGCTGATGATCTCCGTCTCTTCCCCTCCCGATTATCAGTGTGATTGGCGCGTGTAGCGGCTTCGAAATGAGCGTCCTGCAGCTCCCTGTCTATTGGCTTGACGGTAGAACGCTAGAACGCCTGCTGCCGTGTCACTCATTTGGCTATCTGGGCTTGTAAGTCCCACTGACCTTTGCAACAATGCCACTTTTTCTTTATATTTCGGTCCCCTCGCGTCTCAGGAAATAGACCCGGGTGCCTTTCTTCGGCACATTTGTCTTTGTAGCGACTGCCACGTTGAAAATGTCACTGGCTTTATCTCGCTCTCCTCCTCTCTTCTGAAGCGGCACGAGCGCTCGCCGGTGCAAAGGGTAGAGTGTGTTCTGCGGGCCGCCGACGTGCTCTAAATAGAAATGTAAATGGCCTTTTGTTGCCACCGTCCACTATGCGTTTACCGAGTCCTCCGGCTCATTTCCGGAGTTAATGCCGGGTCCCGTTCTAACCCTGTGATGACTACTCCGGGCGATTCCCGGAAGGTGTCGTATTGAAGCTCTCTGCCCAGCCCGCTCGGCTCCCAATTGCAATCTTCCTAGACGGGTTGAGTGGAGGTTATGGGGGGGTCACAATGTCAGGTGTCAAAGAACATTAGCTGCCTTCACCGCCTGTCACTTCCACTTTGCTTGGGAGATGTCTTCACTGGGAAGATGTCTTCACTGGGCTGATTCAGTCGCTAGGTTTTTGTAAGGGAGCTGGTGGAGGCCCGGGAAGCAGGTGCTGGAATTTGTGTTTTCTGTGGAATCGTATGCATCACAGATCCCCTCCAGGAAATGACCTGAAGACTTTGTAAGTGTGCAGTAAATGCATTCCCTCAAAAGACTGAACGAAAGATAGACAGTGTCACTGTTCATGGGTGAAATAAACAAGTCCCTGTTTCATTATTTTCAAGCGTTACAACCATGTTAAAGTCACCAAATACTAGACATCATTGAGCCACAAAAAATTGTAACTATAGGTCTGGCCTGACTAATCAGATTTGGCTATGGTAAATCTTAATCGAGGAAACCCCTACTTCTATTACTTATGTAGGCCGTTAAGTTCCTTAAGGAACACAGGCTGATGACTTCCTTCCATCGTCTCTGGTCTTGGGCCAGCCCATCCAGTTGTTACCTTCTCCAGCTTTCATCTCATCTACCACTTCTGCTTTTCCAAAATGAGGATAAAGTTGGGCGTTGGGCCTAGCAACCCCAAAGTGATCAAGTCCGCCTGTGTTACCACCTCATTCTCAAGTGTATTTCCAGCTTTATCAAACCACTGCCTTTTGTTTCTGCACTTTCCACACAAGGGCTTTCATTATTAACTCTCATCAGTGTCACCGTGGCTATTACCTTGTCTCTTAGCGTGCCTCCCCCTGTAAACACAGCTATAACACTTGTCCAGGAGGGACACCCTTTCAGGGCCTCATCCCCTGGTTGCAAACCAGGGCAGAGCAAGCCAGAGATCAGGGCTGACATATGGGAAGGCTTTGACGCTGCACATCAGCACCTTTTCCTCCCCGCGATGTGCGATGTGTCAACTTCAAGGAGGATTTGAAAAATAAGGAGCAGAAATCTGAGGCGGAGGGAGAGAGAGAGAGAGAGGGAAGAAGAACATCCCTGAGGTGATGTCTGTGATGTCGGCGGTTAGGGAACAGCTGTAGTCGTACCCTCTCTCGTTGGCCATCCCCAGAGCTTGTATTCAAAGGATTTCTCGTTACATGCTCCAGATCTCAATGAATATGTCTCAAGCCAATTGAACATTCTCAGTTTATTGCAGGATCATTTGTATAGCGGATCAAACATCAACCTCAAGCCTCTCCCTGTCGCTAAATCAAAGGCATGGTAGAAAACATGATGTAAACATCTCTCTTTCTGACCAGAGACTGTGTTGGGTAAACTATTAAAGGAATACATCAAGCACAGTAATTTATCAGTAATAAAACATTTGGTGAAGACATCCAGACATCCAGGGGGTGGCGACTGAAAGCAGAGGTGACAGGGCCAGGAACATTCTATTTTTTTTTCGGACCTCTCTGTGTGTGTGCGTGTGAGGGAATGTTCCCGTCATGGCGTCCAGGGTCTAATTAGAGCCGACCGGGCCAGTGTGTACAAGCCTCTGGGTGTATGTGGATCATTACCGCTTTTGTTCCCCTGTCTGTCTCCAGGAAGGCGGAACAAAAGCCTCTGACCGAGTTCCCGAGTGCAGGAAGAGAGCCGGTTATTAAAAGGCTTGTGTTAATAATAATAATGGTAGAAGGGAACAGGGGGCGAACGAGAGGTTCCCGGCTCTAACACGAGCAGCACACATCAGGTGTTCAAGGGGATAGCTCTTTTGTCACCCCGATATGGGTACTTACTGGTGGATCCGCTTTTATACATGTGTTTATTTACCCCTGCTGGGGGAGAGCGGGGAACTCGGTTGTTTGGTTCAGCAGGAGGAGAAACTTGAGCTCGGGTTTCAATCCAACCCCACAATATACAAATAAAGGATTGTTGCCGAGGTTTTGCTGCGATTCTTCGGTGACTGTTCAGTAAATATCAGCACAACAGTGGCAGCTTCTCCTTTAGAAATGTTTGTTTATTCAAAGGCTTTTGTTGTTTTTGAAACCGACTATTTTCCTGTGTTTGTGGAGCTTTGCCTTTCACGTCTTTCACTGTCTGTAGAATTAAAGGTAACGTTCACATTTTGTTGCAAAAATTGCTTTGACCGTTTACCTAGTGGCCGCATGGCCAGAGTTCAGATACATGTCGGAACACGCATATTTAAGCATAGAAAAGATGCAGTTCCATGAGATATCTCCTATTCAGGCTGCACTGAGGAAAAATCTGAACCAGGACAACTGTTGGCCAGATTTAGGACTGATCTGTCCTGCAATGTGATGCAACGCGATCAGATGTATCAAACACCTGTGTCTCCTCATCTGTTGCACTCTGAGCAATGTATTTTATACAGTTGCATGGACATGTAGCCATGGGCCCGTCATTCTCCCAGTGTCTGATGTACTCCACGGGGAACCACCGGGGCCTGTGAACCACAACAGAGAAAGTAAATTGCTCATGGATTAGGAACCATCTGGTTTGTTTTTGTCTTTATAAGCTATTCATCATCGCAGAAAAAAGAAGAAAGGATTTGTCACCGGCGTGGAATCGTCCTCTAAGTGTTTCCAGGGCTCACTTTGCGCCGCCAAGCATTTCCTTTCCCCCATCCGTCGCATTATTCTGATCCTCTTGGCTACGACTTCTGACTCTGAGATTTAGAACGGGATGTTTCCCACTTGGTTCGTCTCGGGGGCTCCGGGGCCCCTGCCAGGGACACACACTTTGTTGATGAAGTCAGGTGCGGTAAGCTCTAGCTTCCAATGCTATGCTCTTCCTTAAAGCTAGGGCTTTGTGGGTCCACTTTAGCAGCTAGGTGTTACAATCAAGTTTTTCTTTCTTTCAGTTGTGTAGGGATGTGTGGTAGTGTGTAAATAAAATGTTTTGTAATGTAATATGTGTTCAAGGCAGTTGGTTATTCTTTTCTGGTCCCTGGGAATGACCCAGTTCTTTGGAGGTGGTGATTCATACAGTTCTGTATTTCAGAGCAGGCTGGTGGATCCAGAGCTTCATGGAGGTCAGTGTTCTTCAGTGGTCAGTATAACTGACATCACTGACCACACTGAGCATTGTTAAAGCACTCACAATCCCCACCTACTTATTGATGGCCCATTGGTGAACGTCATATGAAGGAGAGCAGAGCCTTGACCAGAGGAGGAGTCCAAAACCAGATATGAATGGAACGCGAGTCAATGCAGGAGGAGGAAGAGTCCATCTCTTTCCCTGAAGTGTTACAAAGACGAAATGGCTTCCAACATTGTCCTAGGAAGGGGGTCCTCTCCAAATTGTTTTGTCAATCAATTTCATTTGCAGTGTAAAATGATCATTCTGTACAACAAAATGATTATGCCAAAAAGGGTCCTCGATCTATTACAAAAACATACAGTAGTGATATAAAGTCCACAAAAAGATTGTTTAAAGCACGGCACCCTAGAATATGTCAGTGGCATGATACAAGCTATGGATTCAAGACGATAGTCAAGTCAAGTCAAGTTTATTTTGTATAGCCCATTTCATACACAGAACGGCAACTCAATGTGCTTAACAAAGATAAAAGGAAGTGCAAACTGTAGTCTTATAAAAAACATTACATATAAAGCATAAAGAAGTGCAAAACCAAATGTTTACACAAATATACATATGTAAATAGAGAAATAGTTAAAAGGGCATAAAACATAAAACATGAAACAGGAATTAGCCAAAGGCTGTTGAGAACAGTTCTGTCTTAAATTTGGTTTTAAAACTTTGAACAGTTTGGGCATTCTTTATATGTTCAGGGAGTTGATTCGATGGTGGAAAACAGGGACATCTGTCTTTAAACAGTCCAAGCATCCTTGGAAACGTAGCTTACCTACATATTCATATTCAGTGCATACATTTGTCTGCAAAATAAGCAATGGCCTCTCTGTAACCCCGATCAGCGGAGCTATATCTCTCTCCCTTGCGGTATCACCCCTGTGCTGTAAGGGATGCATAATTCATCCATGTAATTGTGCTTATAGTCCAATACCACAATTCATTTTAATCAGCATGCAATAAGCGACCCTATGCCTTAGTATTATGGCGTCGTATTTCCTAGTTAAAAAGGGCATAAGTCATTTATTTGGGTCGGTGTTTCGCAGTAATTACATTTCCGTTCTCTCTATTAATTTGCGGTTGTTATACGTTGTACTCCACACCAATACTAATCACAGCCCCATCTCCACACCAGCCCTGCATGTCTGTGATGGAACAGGAGAACACAAGATAAGATATCTTCATTATTCCCAGAAGGGAAATCCAGGTCTTACAGATCAAACAAGAAAGGATAAACATGCAAATAAAAATGTAATGATAAATGGGATGATCATCATAAGTACATTTTATATTTACTCATAAAGCAACAAAAAAATATAATTGGAATAAGCTCATGCAATAATTAGACTATGCTCTATTCTCTATGAAAGACTGCATCCGTTCTCAAATGATAGGAATTTCAATCTGCTCATAACAGATTTGTAACATTCATGTAAAATAACTGGAGAATACTCGCACTCAGACAGCTGGAAAGAAGGAGCCCTTCATGTCTGGCTCTGCTCTGGTGACATGCCTGATGAGGAGGAGGAGGTGGTGGGGGAGGAGGTGGGGGAGGAGGAGGAGTTGAGGAGGGGGTGGGGGGGGAGAGGTATATGGCATGCATGAAGACCTCAACGTGCTGAGCCATACGGTGGCTGTCTCCTCACTCATCACCGGGCCTCCATTAGTCTCCATCACGTTGTCCTTCCTGGATCATTTAGGAGCAGACAGGGAAGGCCCTGGGGCCCAGTGTCTAAGGGATCAGTCTCCCAGAGTCGAGCAGAGACATGCGTACATGGACGTGGCGCTGGTGAGTCCTTTGACCTGCTGCAGCGATACGTCAGCGGCGGCGCCAGATCGCCAGAGTGGCGAAGACTGGCCTGTAAACAAACGCAAATGATCGGGGGATTTTTTTTCACGACAAGAAGCACTATCGCAATTTCCATGAGTCGTTTTTAGATTTAGATTTAATCAAATTCATATTTAATCTAAAACGTAGATCATAAACCTTTGAATTAAAAAAAAAACGACTCATTGAAATGAATTGGAGATGTTATCTTGCTTTTGATCCAGAAGCACTGCAGCGCCAGCCGTTTACGTAAGAACCGAAGGCCAGCGCGGCGTCTATTTATAAACGTGTCCGTGGAGCCGGGGCCCTGATCACAGCCTGTGCTGGGGCCCTGCAGGGCCCGGGAAGCAGCACCCTGTCAGGGGTGGTGGAGCTCGGGAAGCCCCCCTGCTGGGTGGGGTGGTGGTGGTGGTGGTGGTGGTTGTGGGGGGTGGTGTACTGATCTCCTCTGGATTATTAAAACACTGCAGTGAAGACGAGAGGATGAAGGGGAAAGAGCCGTCAATGTGAGGGTCTATTCAGGCTGTGTGTGTGTGTGTGTGTGTGTGTGTGTGTGTGTGTGTGTGTGTGTGTGTGTGTGTGTGTGTGTGTGTGTGTGTGTGTGTGTGTGTGTGTGTGTGTGTGTGTGTGTGTGTGTGTGTGTGTGTG